>NW_028270160.1:56139771-56439771 GCF_037043375.1 Chiloscyllium plagiosum
GCTCCAATAAAATCTTGGTCTCTGTGTGGGTCAGGTAATCAACTCAGATGTAATCACCCTGGTAACTGACTTTATATCTTACATCAAAGCCAGATCTTTGGAATTATTAACTGATTTGGTGCATTATGTGTGGACCGTTCCAACACAGTGGGTACAATTTGAATCTCATGGTGACTGTACTGAGAACTGTATAAACTGTCAGTCCTGTCACTGTTGCACCATTTGGTATCTGTGAGGAAGACACGATGATCTTGCATGTTGCCGCAGTGTGATTCTGCCAATATATGGAATTGGTGATCCATTCAATTGACTCTTTATAAATATGTATTGGTTCTATCTGTTCAGCTCTGGTAACTTCCCGACTTCTTTAATTCCCTGGCCATGAACAGAACACACCCTTCTTCAGGAAGGGCTTATGCCCGAAACGTCGATTCTCCTGTTCCTTGGATGCTGCCTGACCTGCTGCGCTTTTCCAGCAACACATTTTCAGCTCTGATCTCCAGCATCTGCAGCCCTCACTTTCTCTCAGAGCTCAATTAAGCAGTTTACAATGTTATTGCCATGAGTGTTCCTCAGCATGGCCTGGGATGCTATTTGAGAATAAGAACTCAAAGCAGCCTGGGTATCCCACATGCAGTTTGCATACTGAAGCAAACCTTTCGGACAGAGCCACACTTTACAAAATTGCAAAACACATCAATTTCAATGTTATTAATAAAAACGCTTAAAGATTTTCAGCTACCCCTTCTGTTAAGAAGAAGCCTTCTTTTGATCGTGTTTACAGCATATTGTGGTATGGCATAACCACACAACTGAAAACAGATACTTAACATAACAATACAGTTCAGAAAAATGATGCCATCTACTACTGCCCTTATTAAAGCTTCAAAATTATCAAAACATTCACTGCATTTCATCACCACAAAGTACAATCCTTTTCTAAACCAGATGAGGTTATGAGACAATATGTAGCATCTTGCATAATTTGAGACCATCCACAAAAGGACATTTGGTCAAAAGCACAGTTCTAAACCTTTGAATTCTATAAGCTATAATTACATACTAGGGCATTAAAAGTAGACAGTCTAGAAACATTGTTGTGGAATTTACTTTTACAAGCACCACGTAGCATTTTGAGATTTGCCTCCAAATTTGCATTTCGTTCAAATTAAAAAGGATTATTTTTACATATAACCAAGGGTGACTGATTGGATGTTGCTTTCCTCCCAATGAGTGTAGGAAGATAGGGCCATTCAGCTCCTTGAGTCACTATGTGCCTTTAGTTAGATCGTGGTGACTCTGTGCATTACCTCCACCTTCCTGTCTTTGACCTATAGATTCCACCCCTTTCCCAATGAAATACAATCAAACTCAAGCAGTGAAAACTCCAATTGTGTTTGGCTATTTGAGGAAAAGAAAACCCAGATTTCTACAACCTTTCATGAGGAAAACTCATTTCCTAATTTCACTGCTGGCTTCATGAGAAAATAATCTGATTTGATGAATTTAATGTACTGGCGTACTGAGTCACATTCCAGCTGTATAAATGTATTGAACAGGTAATAATGATTCACTGCCTAAGGCCACTTCAGGGAAATGAGCAAGCACTAAAATCCAAGCAATGGTGAATGCTGTCCTCAAATTTTCTTTTACATTCAAGATAATTCCCAATTGTGAAAAAAGTGAGGGTTTTGAACATGGTTGGATGACCAGAAATACGATTCATTCTTTTCAAATGTTCTCTTTATACACAGTGACCATCAATGGTCCGTACTTGAATACACTCCAGACTCTCAAACCCGGTGACAACTTCACCTCTCGGTGACCCATTTCTGATTTGACTGAGAACATCACCCATCACAAGCTGGTTACTGATTTGAGTAGTGAAGTCTCTGTTTCTACCTTCGAGGCAAAACTTGGACAAATCTTGAGGGTGGGCCAGGGAAGATTTGCAACCACAAGTGGAAGATGAGGAACAGTCCATAAGGGGATTGTGGCCATCTGAATCATACTATCGTCCACCTCCTGAACCTTCACACACAGAGAGCTGTATCTGTTAGCTCACAACCATTCGCATTGTAACAGCTGATGAAAGGCTCCTGTCCAAATTGTCAATTCTCCTGCTCCTCAGATGCTGCATGGCCTGCTGGGCTTTTCCAGCATCACACACTCTCAACTACCTTGATCCTTTCCCTACTGACACAACAGGTCCACGGCAGATGCCATCTCCCTGAGGCCCTATACTCATCACTGGAATATCTGGACAACAAGGAGATTTATGTCAGGCTATTGAATAAAGCTCCACCTTCATTACTATAATTTCAACCAACCTAATCTCCAAACTCCTAGATCTAGGTCTCTGCTCCGTCCTCTGTAACTGGATCTTTGACTTCCTGACCCACAGACTGCAATCCATGAGAATAGGCAACAGCACTTCATCCACAACAATTCTCAACACTGACTTCTCGCAAGGCTGTGTAGTCAGCCCCTCACTGTAACCCCTGCACAGTCATGACTGTGCGGCCAAACTTTGCCCTATCTCCATCTACAAGTTCACTGATGACACCACCATTGCAGGTCAGATCTCAAACAGTGATGAGACAGAATACAGGAAAGAGATAGAGTGCTCGATGCCATGGTGTAACAATAACAATTTCTCCCTCAATGTCAGCAAAGTGCAACAGCTTGCCATAGACTTCGGGAACCAAGCTGGAGGGCACGCCCTTGTCTACATCGATGGAGCTGGTCGAGAGCGTCAGGTTCCTAGGAGTGATGATCGCCTACAATCTGTCCTGGTCCATCCACATTGATGCAACGGTCAAGAAAGCACAACACCCTTAACTCATCTGGACGTTAAGGAAATTTGGCATGTCTGTAAAGACTCTTCCCAATTTTTATAGCTATGACATAGAAAGCATTTTATACGGATGTATCACAGCTTGGTACAGAGACTGCTCTGCCCAGGACTGTGAGAAACTACAGAAAGTTCGGAACACAGCCCAGTCCATCACACTCACCAACCTTCCATCCATTGACTCTATCTACACTTGCCTCTGTCTCAGAAAGGCAGCCAACACCATCAAAGACTCCTTCCACTTTGATGGAGCAGTAGATACAAAAGCTTAAACACATACATACCAACAGATTCAAGAGCAGCTTTTTCCCCACTGTTATTAGAATTCTGAATGGACCTGTCAAATTTTAAATTTAATATTAATCTCACTCTTTATGCACTTTCTCTCTGCAGCTGCAACATTGCATTCCTAGCGCTGTTCTATTACCCTGATGTGCTTTGTATGGTATGATCTGTCTGTACTGTATGCAGAACAAAACTTTGCACTGTACCCAGGTACAAATGGCAATAATTAATCAAATCAAAAGTGTATCTTACAGCTCGCTCCATTTAGAAGTTGACATCCAGCACAGTTAGGCAAAACATTCGTCAATTCACTTCCAATATACATACCTATATCTTTCTCATATTTGTAGCCAGTTATTCAGATTGCACTGCACTGTCATGTACAACTTTATCCTTAAGCAGTCAAAATCAAGTATCAAAAATGTTTCAATTACTTTTTCTTGACAGGGATGCAAGACTTTATTTGCTACCATAAAGTGTTGCAGAAGATTTAAAGCACTTGACTTCGAGGACAAAGGAAAATGAAAACTGCAGCATCAATAGGTTTTAAGATCCCTCAAAGTGACCAACTGATATAACACGCTGAATGTGTTGACTCATTTATAGAGAGGACAATTACATGGGATCGTTCTTCATCCTCCATTTGGACAAGATTTTTAATTTTTAAATTTTTTTAAAGCTCTAGTTTTGGTTAACACTTCAGCCACCTGCTCTTAGTGTTCTCTTCTCTGTATCTATAATCTGTATTCTATGTATCTAACGTATAATCTAATTGCTAAACATATTTGGACACTAATTCTATAAAGATAGAAGGCCTTTAATGACTGAATGTCTAATAAAGTCAATGAAGACATTAATCTGATTGAGATATTCCTTCATTATGTGCAGGATGCTTTTTTGCAACTTTTCATTATTTTTTAAAGTGCCATTACCCACTGTGTCCCTTTTATGGAGCAATAAATCTGGTGAATTTTAGAGTCATCTCAGATCTCAACTCCCTTCTCAATCTTATGCTAACAGTTTTCAATCCAAGACCTCTGCATATTGACCCGCAAGTGAAAGTTTTTTTCTCGATCTGTTGTATCAGAATCTTTGAATGTCTATTCAATCACCTCTTGAATCAAGAAAGATTAAGCCAAGAGTTCTAGTTTTTCCAGCTCTGTACAAACTGTTGTGATGACGAGAATTGCCCACAATTCCTTAGCTGAAGCCAAACCAGTCATTTATAAAAGTCAGGCATAGTCTTTGCCTTCATATTTTTCTTCCTATTTGTATACAGCACAAGAGGAGGCCATTTGTCCCATTGCACCTAGCACTGAAAAACCTATCCAATTAGTCCTATTCCCTTCTTTGTTCTCCACAGCAATGGAATGTTTGGTTAATTATTTCCATTTTCAAACCACATAAGACATAAGTCCTCCATTCTGCATCATCACCCAAACAATATATACATGATTGGGCACTTACTGGATGGGAAACACTGGTCAGAATTGAATGGCCTAACCCAGGTTTGGTGGCAGTGGTAGGAGATGTGGTGATCAGGCAGCAGGATGGTAGATGGAGACTCTGCTGCCTTTCCTGATTAAGGGGACGCCAGTAGATGGCCTTTCCACTTTGTTGACAATTGAGGCCCTCATTGGGTAATTATTGTCTCATGAAGGGCCTCATCCTGTCACTGGTATTGTTCAGCCAGCAAAGAGTAAGGACAGACAACAATGATTGGGAGAATGACAAGCAAAACCTATGTGTTGCTGTTTGTGGGTTTTTGTGGGAGTGGGGGACATTGAGCAATCAAGATTCCTGGCATATGGAGAAGGGCAGTGGGGTGGGGGCTGCCCCATCCTACTGAGAGCCACTTCCCTGTCTTTCTCTTGACACCACACCCACTTAGCTGTCACTTACCTGTGGCAGGAATCTAGTGAGGAACCTAGGTTTCAGCTGGGTGTAATACCTGCAACAACCACTGCCTGCCTGGAGGCGCTGCTGCTCAATTGACCTGCTGGCCTCTGATTGGCCGGCTGCACTCAATGGGTTTCCACTCTTAGGGCGGGTCCTCGGCCTTGAGCAGTTGTCTGGCAAGTGCCTGAGTGGCACGCCAAGCAAGACCTTCGTTACCTCCATTAAATCCAGCCCTCTAAGGGCAAAGTTATTTTCCTTTCTTCCCTCATACAATAAAGATTCATTTTATTATTCATAGCAAAAGAAATGCTGCAATCTCTGAATAACCCAGATGCATTGCACAGAGTGTCCTGTGGCTGCTCCTGAGCAATGCATTCAGCTCCACTGAAAGATAAAGACTGCCCTTGGGAACTGCTTCAAGCAGACCAGACAATATCACCACAATCAACAAAAACAGCAAGAAACACAAATGAGCACATTTCCAAAACCATCATCTGATGTCGGTTGCCATAGCAATATTGAGAATTAGTGCAAGAGTATTTTTAGTAGCATCAACAAAGCAGCGTCCTTTTCCAAATATTTTTTTCCTATTCCATATCAATAAAAATCCAAGTATAAAAATCTTCAGTTTATTCTTTCTCTACAAATGTTTTGTGGCCTGGACTCACAGGTTGAGCCAAGGTTCCAGACCATCACTAGGCCCAGGCGCCTGAAGGAACGGAAAGCACAGGTGCAAGGGACGGATGGTGGACCGGCAGCAGCATCAAGAGGAGCATTGGACAGCAGACAGGAGGTATGGAATCCCCACATTCCCCAGGCCCACAGTTCGAGCTTGGACACAGTAGTCACGGGAATGGCAGAGGGCCATAACTGAGACCCCAGAGCCGGTTACAGAGATCCAGAAACTCTGGCTGACGTCAAGCAGCGACTAGAGAAACAATGGAAGAGGAAGAAGAAGAGAGAAAGGTGGATTCAATTGCTTCATATTCACTGTTTCAAGATGGCGCTGGAGCGTGGCAACACTTTGCATATAACACACAGTAAAACATTTTTCACTGTATTTTTACATGCGTGACAATAAATCTAAATCTAAAAAGCTAAAACAATTCATGCAAATTTCCTGAATCTGTTTTCACCAGGGAAGTGTTTCATTAATTATGGACTTTTGGAATGTGCAACATTTCACTTGACAATCTTTGATTGAGCTCTCATGAAGAAAACACTTGAAATCTGAGAAGCACATTAGGTTTTGTTCCCTGACTGCATTTGAAAAATTATAAAGACTGCGTCAGATTAAAGTTTGCATCATTTAAGAACAGCTCACAGAAATGAGGTCTACAGTTAGCAGGCAGTAACAATGTGCATTTATATAGCCCCTTTCACACCATCAAACACCCAAGGCAATTCACAAGAGCATTTTCACACAATGATTTGATATTGACACAAGGATTATGGCTGGTGACCAACAGCGTTAAGCCTTAATGGCTGCCAAATGGAGAAAGAGGTTGTGAGGTGAGGCTGTTTGGAGAGGCACTCCAGAGCTCAAGGCCTACATATACTCATCAGCCACGGGGTGAAGTAACTGAGGAGGGGGTTGTGCAAGACAGTTGGAGGAATGTAGAGCTCTCAGAAGGTTGCAGGGATAGAGTTGAGATGAGAGAGAGAGAGAGAGAGAGAGAGAGAGGTGGGACTATGAAGGGATCAAACATTAAAACGAGAGTTTACAACCCATTGGTGGTGAAGGGCTTATGCTGAAACGTCGATTCTCCTGGTCCTCGGATGCTGCCTGACCTGCTGTGCTTCTCCAGCACCACACATTTCGACTCTGACTCTCCAGCATCTGCAGTCCTGACGTTCTCTCACCATTGTAGATTAGCAAGCCCGGAGCGGATAGATGAAAGGAATTGGTGAGAGTTAGGACCCAGATACCAGAATCTCAGGTGAACTTAAGATCATGCTAAGTGGCGATGATTGAATGATTTCATGTTTACCACCTACCTCACTGGAATCCTGTGCTCTGTCTGGAGTTTCTTGCTCTGCCTCTACAGGGGCCATGCTGTTCTCCCTGAAAAGTGAAGTGAAGGCAATATTTACACAGGACATTATTGGAGAAGTAGAAACACACGCCAGAGAATTTGCTAGTGCACCATTTCAAACGTGCTGCGTTCCCTGCTGTGTGACATTAACAGGCGCAGAGATGGAGATGTAGGCACTGATGAAAAGTGCATTATTTACATACTCAAGGCCTAAGTACTGCCAGGGTCATCTGTTGCAGCCTGGAATGACTCCAATATAAATATTGAGGTTCACAGTGACTTTAACAGCCAAGGGCAAGGGACAGGGAGTGAAGGCTGCAACCACAGATAAAGCATTGAATGTAAAGGTACAGGCAAAGCTCAGTCTTCTCAAAGCTAATGTCTGCACCTCTACTAGGGTAACTGAAAGAAGACAGAGGGTGGTGGTTGATGGGAAATGTTCATCCTGGTGTTCAGTTACTAGTGGGGTACTGTAAGGATTTGTTTTGGGACCATTGCTGTTTGTCCTTTCTATAAATGACCTGGATGAGAGCGTAGAAGGATGGGTTAGTAAATTTGCAGATGACACTCAGATCAGTGGAGTTCTGGATAATGTGGAAGGATGTTGCAGGCTACAGAGCGACAGAGATAAGCTGCAGAACTGGGCTGAGAGGTGGCAAATGAAGTTTCATGCTGAAAAGTGTGAGGTGATTCACTTTGGAAGGAGCAACAGGGCTAAGACTCTTGGTAGTGTAGATGAGCAGAGAGATCTTGGTGTCCATGTACATAGATCCCTGAAAGTTGCCACCCAGATTGATAGGTTTGTTAAGAAGGCATATGGCGTGTTAGCTTTTATTGGTAGAGGGATTGAGTTTCAGAGCCATGAGGTCATGCTGCAGCTGTACAAAACTCTGATGTGGCCGCACTTGGAGTATTGCGTACAGTTCTGGTCACTGCATTACAGGAAGGATGTGGAAGCTTTGGATTGGGTCAGGGGAGATTTACTGGGATGTTGCCTGGTATGGAGAGAAGGTCTTATGAGGAAAGGCTGAGGGACTTGAGGCTGTTTTTGTTAGAGAGAAGAAGATTAAGACTTGACTTAATAGAGACATACAAGATGATCAAACGATTAGATAGGGTGAACAGTGAGAGCTTTTTTCCTCAAATGGTGATGGCTAGCACGAGCAGACATAGCTTTAAATTGAGGGGTGATAGATATAGGTCAGATGTCAGAGGTAGTTTCTTTACTCAGAGAGTAATAAGGGCATGAAATGCCCTTCCACTTTAAGGGCATTTAAATGGTCATTGGATAAACATATGGATGATAATGGAATCGTGTAGATTAGATGGGCTTCAGATTGGTTTCACAGGTTGGCACAAGATCAAGGGCTGAAGGGCCTGTAATGTGCTCTAATGTTCTATGCTCTATGTAACTTCCATGTCTTGCCCCTACCGCACCTTCCCAGTCTGCTCCAGCCACCACAATGTTCTAATCAACACATCTTTGGAGGGCACTTCCCAAATATATAACACCCATGGCCTGGAAGGACAAGTGCAGCAGCACCGTTGCCTCCATCGTGTGGACATATTTACCATTCTTCATTGTGGCAGAGTCAAAATGTCACCCAGTAGCACAGTGCACCAGACATGCAATGGTGGTTAAAGGAGGCTTATTCTTACTTTTTCACAGGCAAAGACAGATTTCCTAATAAATGCTGGACTCCATAGCAAAAGCCTACACACTAAGAATTTTTTTTTAAAAAAACCAACAACAGGTCAACTGGATGTCCATCGGAAGCCCCTCGTCAAAACGCCTTGGATGACCTCACACAGCCAAATACTTTCAAAGTGTAGTCACTGCGGTAAAGTGGGAAAACACAGCAACCACCTTACACACAGTGACTTCACCAACGCTCACTGAGGACCATCACCACTCTTCAACAAACAATGCTGTGGGACCTGCCCCTGTCCAACCTCAGACCCAACCAGTTCAGCTCTTGGAACATTTAGTGCGAAGCCTCAGCAGCCAGAGAGCAGGAGGGTCTATCTGCCAGTCAAAACAAACCAGCCATGACTTCGCCAAAACAGCTGATAATGCCATCTGCTCCCAGCCTCCTGGCTGTTCCAATTCCGTCATTTGCAGATTGTTGTATATGACAGAATACTGTGCAGTGCAGACCGAATCAACTGTTCAAAATAACATTTAGATTCTTAAACTTTTGAAATACAAATAAGCATGGTCTATACCTCAGTACGCAGGACAACGGAAAGGTGGGCCAACATGAAATGATGCCAGAGATGATTTGGGTTTGAAATGAATGGGTGAGGAGATGACATGTCCCACCTTCAACCCGCTTCACAAACGGAGCCCTGAGGGTAGAACCGTGTGTGTGTGTGTGTGTGTGTGTGTGTGTGTGTGTGTGTGTGTGTGTGTGTGTGTGTGTGTGTGTGTGTGTGTGTGTGTGTGTGTGTGTGTGTGTGTGTGTGTATACGCGCTTGTCATCATGAATGTTTGGGACCTCTCTCGATAGCTCCCAATCACCCTTGACTCCCCTCACTCATCACTGAGCCCCTTGAAGTTCTCAGCCTCTGGGCCTCCTGGTGGTGCAGACGGTCGATGGAGAGCTTCCAGACTCCCAACTAGCCAGCAGGTCCCAAGGACTGAATTTGCACCCAGGATACGAAATCCCAGGACAGGCCAGTGAAGTGCCTAAATGTCACTTCTATCACCATGGGACTCTCCTTTTGCCTGTCCAGCATAAAGACATGATCCTCACCCCTTCCCCCACCCCCGAGATAAAACTAAGCCCCTTGTTTCTTTTCTGTAAATGCCAGTCCAGTCTCAATTCTCTCATTGCACCAAATTCCCTCACTCACCAAGTCCCGAATTCAGTACATGCCCTCTGTATTCACACGAGCAATAATTCCAAAGATCAAAGTCAACACTGCTGGCAGTAATTACTAGCTTTAACTAATTAACTAACAGTGTGACTGTGACTCACAGTCAGCTGGTTTACCACTGACTAATGCTGCAAAGGAAAGTACAAGTTAAGGTTGAAGTTAAGATCAAAGCTAAAGGCAAACGTTAACGAAGCTTTAGAAATGGATCAACCCAGACAGTCCTTAAAATGTGCTCTCTCACCAGCCGCCCCAAGTACAGGAGCAGCATCACATAAAACTATCAGATGTTGCAGGAGTCAAGGGCTTTGTTGCTGGACATGTAATTCCACTTTGGGAGCTGCCAGCTGGGAACATGGATAAGCAAACTGTAAGGCACTCCCAAGTTCTGCACATCAAGCAGTTCTAGTTTCTAGACTTGAAGGAAAGGAGACCTGACAAGTTTCAGTTGTTTTGGACTCAGCATCTTACATCACGGAGTCAACATGTCAGTATTGGGTGTCATCAACTGGTCAATTAAAATGAAGCTCTTAAATGAAAGACTTAAACAGTGAGAGTATTATTTCTCTGAGATGGTTATGGGCTCCAAATTCCAAGATCCGAAGTGAGGCAAGTTCCTCCCTCATGGGAAATTTCATTTGGACGGAACGTTGGTCAATTTTCTGAGCCACCATGTTGTCTGGGACAGGAGCCACTGCTAATCGAGGATGGCTACTCCACAGCCACAGGGAATGGAAACAGAGATTGCTATTCAAGGTAGAGATCCGCAATCTGTACACAGCCTGGAGGGAGGGTGGGGGGGCGGGGCTTGCTAACTCTCCCTGGGGCCTTCACATTGTTTTCTACACAATCCCAGTTGATGGATTTTTCTGCCCTGCCTGCTATTATTCTGCTCCTGCTTAATGAATCATTCTATTGGACATTTAATCTTGATTTTACTACCTTACAGTGGCTCAGTGGTTAGCACTGCTGTCTCACGGCACAAGGGACCCGGGTTCGGTTCCAGCATCAGGGGACTGTCTGTGTGGAGTCTGCACATTCTTCCTGCGTCTGCGTGGGTTTCCTCCGGGTACACCAGTTTCCTCCCACAGTCCAAAGATGTGCAGGTTGGATGGATTGGCCATGCTACATTGCCCATAGTGTCCAGGGATGTGTAGAGTAATAGAGCAGGGGAATGGCTCTGGGTGGGATACTCTTCAGAGGGTTGGTGTGGACTTGTTGGGCCAAAGGGCCTGTTTCCACATAGAATCTCAATGTATTGCAGGCATGGTGCAAAGTGCTGGAACTGCATGACTGAAATAATCAGATCTGCATGGGTTTTAAGAGATGCAAAACCTTCATTTATATTCACTGTCTGGCTTGTTTATATTTTACAGTGGAAGCTTAGCAAATGGTTTGTGACATCCATGTATGAGGGTGTGTGGGTCTGAGAGGGTTAAAGGTGAGGAGTGCATTAAGCACAGTCCAATATGATGGTGTTACCTGGATGGAGGGAGCAGTTTGAAAGATCTCAAAGGAGTATGACTTTATTGTCAAGGATTGCCTCACAGTCACAGTAGGGTAAAAACAATAACTGCAGATGCTGGAAACCAGATTCTGGATCAGTGGTGCTGGAAGAGCACAGCAATTCAGGCAGCATCCGACGAGCAGCGAAATCGACGTTTCGGGCAAAAGCCCTTCATCAGGAATAAAGGCAGAGAGCCTGGAGCGTGGAGAGATAAGCTAGGGGAGGGTGGGGGTGGGGAGAGAGTAGCATAGAGTACAATGGGTGAGTGGGGGAGGGGATGAAGGTGATAGGTCAGGGAGGAGAGGGTGGAGTGGATAGGTGGAAAAGGAGCTAGGCAGGTCGGACAAGTCCAGACAATTCAAGGGGACAGTGCGGAGCTGGAAGTTTGAAACTAGGATGAGGTGGGGGAAGGGGAAATGAGGAAGCTGTTGAAGTCCACATTGATGCCCTGGGGTTGAAGTGTTCCGAGGCAGAAGATGAGGCGTTCTTCCTCCAGGCGTCTGGTGGTGAGGGAGCGGCGGTGAAGGAGGCCCAAGACCTCCATGTCGTCAGCAGAGTGGGAGGGGGAGTTGAAATGTTGGGCCACGGGGCGGTTTGGTTGATTGGTGCGGGCGTCTCGGAGATGTTCCCTAAAGCGCTCTGCTAGGAGGCTCCAGTCTCCCCAATGTAGAGGAGACCGCATCGGGAGCAACGGATACAATAAATGATATTGGTGGATGTGCAGGTAAAACTTTGATGGATGTGGAAGGCTCCTTTAGGGCCTTGGATGGAGGTGAGGGAGGAGGTATGGGCGCAGGTTTTACAGTTCCTGCGGTGGTAGGGGAAAGTGCCAGGATGGGAGGGTGCGTCGTAGGGGGGCGTGGACCTGACTAGGTAGTCACGGAGGGAACGGTCTTTGCGGAAGGCGGAAAGGGGTGGGGAAGGAAATATATCCCTGATGGTGGGGTCTTTTTGGAGGTGGCGGAAATGTCGGCTGATGATTTGGTTTATGCGGAGGTTTGTAGGGTGGAAGGTGAGCACCAGGGGCGTTCTGTCCTTGTTACGGTTGGAGGGGTGGGGTCTGAGGGCGGAGGTGCGGGATGTGGACGAGATGCGTTGGAGGGCATCTTTAACCACGTGGGAAGGGAAAATGCGGTCTCTAAAGAAGAAGGCCATCTGGTATGTTCTATGGTGGAACTGGTCCTCCTGGAGTCAGATACGGCGGAGGCGGAGGAATTGGGAATACGGGATGGCATTTTTACAAGAGATAGGATGGGAAGAGGTGTAATCCAGGTAGCTGTGGGAGTCGGTGGGTTTGTAAAAAATGTCAGTGTCAAGTCGGTTGTCACTAATGGAGATGGAGAGGTCCAGGAAGGGGAGGGAGGTGTCAGAAATGGTTCAGGTAAATTTAAGGTCAGGGTGGAATGTGTTGGTGAAGTTGATGAATTGCTCAACCTCTTCGCGGGAGAACAAGGTGGCGCAAATGCAGTCATCAATGTAGCGGAGGTAGAGGTGGGAAGTGGTGCTGGTATAATTACGGAAGATCAACTGCTCTACGTAGCCAACAAAGAGACAGGCATAGCTGGGGGCCATACGTGTGCCCATGGCTACCCCTTTGGTCTGGAGGAAGTGGGAGGATTCAAAGGACAAATTGTTAAGGGTGAGGACCAGTTGGGCCAAACGAATGAGAGTGTCGGTGGAAGGGTACTGTTGGGGATGTCTGGAGAGGAAAAAACGGAGGGCTTGGAGGCCCTGGTCATGGCGGATGGAGGTGTAGAGGGATTGGATATCCATGGCGAAGATGAGACGTTGGGGGCCGGGGAAACGGAAGTCTTGGAGGAGGTGGAGGGCGTGGGTGGTGTCTCGAACGTATGTGGGGAGTTCCTGGACTAGGGGGATAGGATAGTGTCGAGGTAGGTAGAGATGAGTTCAGTGGGGCAGCAGCATGCTGAGACAATAGGTCGGCCAGGGTGGTCAGGCTTGTGGATCTTGGGAAGGAGGTAGAACCGGGCAGTGTGGGGTTCCCGGACTATGAGGTTGGAAGCTGTGGGTGGGAGATCTCCTGAGGTGATGAGGTTCTGTATGGTCTGGGAGATGATGGTTTGGTCACAGTAACAATGTCTATCAAACTGGACTAACTTGCAACTGGTTGCTGTCATTCAATAAATAACGTATTTGAGATGAAAGCCTTTACTACTCCACTACTACATAAAACAATGACTGCAGATGCTGGAAACCAGATTCTGGATCAGTGGTGCTGGAAGAGCACAGCAGTTCAGGCAGCATCCGACGAGCAGCAAAATCGACGTTTCGGGCAAAAGCCCTTCATCAGGAATAGATGAAGGGCTTTTGCCCGAAACGTCGATTTTGCTGCTCGTCGGATGCTGCCTGATTTCCACTACTACATAAAGCAGATCCTGTAAGTCCCAACCAGGAGAGACAGTGTGGACTTCAACAGGTTCCTCACTTCCCCTTCCCCCACCTCACCCTAGTTCCAAACTTCCAGCTCAGCACTGTCCCCATGACTTGTCCTACCTGCCTATCTTCTTTTCCACCTATCCACTCCACCCTCCTCCCAGACCTATCACCTTCATCCCCTCCCCCACTCACCTATTATACTCTATGCTACTTTCTCCCCACCCCCACGCTTCAGGCTCTCTGCCTTTATTCCTGATGAAGGGCTTTTGCCCGAAACGTCGATTTTACTGCTCCTCGGATGCTGCCTGAACTGCTGTGCTCTTCCAGCACCACTAATCCAGAATGGTCGGAGCAAATCTACCAGGTAGAAATTATCCAACTCTGAGCTGTGGTGAGGATCTATCATTCCAGTATATATACAATTCCACGATCATATAGTTGCAAGCAAACATTTAATATTTGATTCAACCTGAGAACTGACATAGGGGAGAAACTATTTGTCCAAATCATTATAATCTTTCTTTTCAGCAGGATTGCCACTCTGTTTGACAAGTTTGGAACCACTACTTGGAGTCAGCAACCATCTCAGTTTATCTAATGCTGGAAGATTCATTTAGCATTCATTACCATTTGTCTTAACTAGTCCTTCACAAATCTGCCTGGCCTCTTACATCCTACTCACACAAGGCTCAACTTTATTCAAATACCGCTGCCTGAGCCCTAATCCACATCAAGTAGTGGGCGAAAGTGAGGACTGCAGATACTGGAGATCAGAGTCGAGAGTGTGGTGCTGGAAAAGCACAGCAGGTCAGGGAGCATCCGAGGAGCAGGAGAATCAACATTTCAGGCAAATGCCCATCAAGTATTGTTTACCCATCACTGCTGTCTTCCCCAACTTCTAGGTAAGCCAGGTCTCAATTGTAATATTCTCCTCCTGGTTTCCCAATCCCTTCAACCCTCCCTATATCTTTAACCTCCCCCCATCTCCACAACTCTCTGTCATATCTGCATTCATGTAATTCTAGCCTGAAGCATTCTGATTTTATTCACTCCATTACTGTCAGCTCTGCTTTCAGCTGCCTAGATGCTGAGCTGTTAAATTCCTTCCCTAAACTTCTCTGCCTCTATCCTTCCTTTAGTTTTTACAGTGCTCCTTAAAACCTACCCTTTATTTGCGTCAATGTAATTGCTTCATTCCATTCCTGGTAAATGCCTCGGGCTGATTTTGTTCGGTTAAAAGTGCTATATAAATATTGTAAATACTCATATAAAATCAGAAAATCTCAACAGTGTGGAAATAGGCCATTTGGCCCATTGAGTCTGTTTCCACTCAATGGGCCCATGGCCCATTGGCCCGCTATCCTGTTACCCTGCATTTCCCATGACTAACTCACCTAGCCTGCACATCCCTGAATACTATGGGGCAATTTAGCATGCAAATCCTCCTAACCTGCACCTCTTTGGACTGTGGGAGGAAACCGGAGCACCCAGAGGAAACCCACGCAGACAGGGGGAGAATGTGCAAACTCCACACAGACAGTCGCCCGAGGTGGGAATTGAACCCGGGTCCCTGGGGCTATGAGGCAGCAGTGCTAACCACTGACAACCTTTTGCCGAAAAACTCTAATGTTTCTTTTAAAAGTCATTCCCACCTTTTCAGGGACTAAGTTAACCTCAAAGAAATTCAGAACCAAATATAATCTCTCCAATTACTCAAAATTCTCATTTCATGATAAAAAGTTACACTTAACATATTTTTTCATGTCCCTTTTTTATAAGGATCTGAAAGGATTAATCCAAAGAAGTGCAGTAAGCATCATATAAAATGATGAGGCCACATAGACTTGTGTGGAATACAGCTCTGGGTCTTAATGGAGACAGACCAATTATCTAGACCTCTCTTGTAGTGACAATATCTATCATACCCACTGTAACTTGTACCTAGTTGTTATCGTTTAATAAACTATATTTGGTTTAAGACGAGGCCTCTTCTCATTAGACTACCTGGTGACGTTCCTCTACCACGTTACAAAGTCAAGCTCTGTAAATCTCAAACTGAGTGGCCGAACATTAACCTGATGTACCTTTCCCCAGAGTGAGAATGAGATATATTGGTCCCTGTCATTTCCGCCTGTCAACTAAGGCAGGAACAATGTGTATCAATTTTGTGTCTTGGGGGCAGAAAGTAGCAGATGGGAGAACAGAAATAAACACTACAGGATGCACAGGTCAGCTCCCAGAGCTAGCATTAAAATAAATGAATACCTGGGGCCTTGCGTCACCAAATATGGTCCCCATTCTCTCTGGGGACGGGTGACTGACGGTTACAAATTGGGTCCTTGTGTGTACTGACTCAGTGCAATCTTATTCCATCGAGGCCTAGATTAAAGAGCCACCAGCATTATATTTTCTAATTGTGCTTCCCACAGTTTCCTTGCCTTTCCTCCCCTCCGCCCTGGGCAGGCATGAAGCTGCAGGCCCAGTCAATGCCCCTCACCCACATTGTGTAGTAATAGTAAATAGTCCTAGAGAGAGAAAGGGACAACAACTGACAATACGGGCATCACTTCTCCTCCTGCTTTGTGGATTATTTTGAGAGTCACTGTAGATTTGCTGAACAGATGTGTTTTCTTTGAAAATTCGGTCTCTCACAAATATTATCTGTGTAAACATTAACCCTTAACTTTTTGTCCAAAAACATTCAACCTTTATACTGTACATATGGCAAATATAAATTGCTATTGTAGGTTAATAAAATGTTCATAAAACTTCTTGTCAAAATAGTTTGGAAAATTCCAATTTTAAAATCAAATTCCAAAGTGTACCTGCCTGTGTTGATATAAATAATTCATTATTTGTTGTTAAAACCTACCATTATATGACAGTCTGAAGGCAAAACTTAATATGTGCACTTGCCAGTTACATTCCAGAATTGATCATTCCAAGTAGCAAAAATGTCAAATCTGAGATTGAAAGTCAGTTGTTTTCTCTGGGTTTTTTTCTTCTGATAATGATAACCCATTCTGCCTAGCAAGCTTCCACAATAATCTGAAGATGGACTGCTTTATACCTATAAATCCACAGGACAGAACCTCAGCAGTCATATGGAGGAGACCACACAAGTTATACATGTCTTCCAATTAGTTGCAAAAGCCATCGACCTTCCAGACGCTAGTTATTTTCAAAGCTCTGCTTTACCACAGGGAAATTAGCTGTTGAATTTTGAAATAGAACATAGAACATTACAGTGCAGTACAGGCCCTTCGGCCCTTGATGTTGCGCAGACCTGTCATACCAATCTGAAGACCATCTAACTTACACTATTCCATGTACGTCCATATGCTTGTCCAATGGTAACTTAAATGTACTTAAAGTTGGTGAATCTACTACCATTGCAGGCAAAGCATTCCATACCCTTACTACTCTCTGAGTAAAGAAACTACCTCTGACATCTGTCCTATATCTATTACCCCTCAATTTAAAGCTATGCCCCTTGTGCTCACTGTCGCCATACTTGGAAAAAGGCTCTCCCTGTCCACCCTATCTAACCCTCTGATTATCTTATATGTCTCTATTAAGTTACCTCTCAATCTTCTTCTCTCTAACAAAAACAGCCTCAAGTCCTTCAGCCTTTCCTCGTGAGACCTTCCCTCCATACCAGGCAACATCCTAGTAAATCTCCTCTGCACCCTTTCCAAAGCTTCCACATCCTTCTTATAATGCGGTGACCAGAACTGTACACAATACTCCAAGTGCAGCCGCATCAGAGTTTTGTACAGCTGCAGCATAACCTCATGGTTCCGGAACCCGATCCCTCTATTAATAAAAGCTAAAACACTGTATGCCTTCTTAACAACCCCGTCAACCTGGGTGGCAACTTTCAAGGATCTGTGTACCTGGACACCGAGATCTCTCTGCTCATCTACACTACCAAGAAATCTTACCATTAGCCCAGTACTTGCATTCCGGTTACTCCAACCAAAGTGAATCACCTCACACTTTTCCGCATTAAACTCCATTTGCTACCTCTCAGCCTAGCTCTGCAGCTTATCTATGTCTCTCTGTAACCTACAACATCCTTCGTCACTGTCCACAACTCCACCAACCTTAGTGTCGTCTGCAGATTTACTAACCCACCCTTCTACGCCCTTATCCAGGTCGTTTATAAAAATGACGAACAGCAGTGGACCCAATACCGACCCTTGCGGTACACCACTAGTAATGGGACTCCAGGATGAACATTTCCCATCAACAACCACCCTCTGTTTTCTTTCAGCAAGCCAATTACTGATCCAAACTGCTATATCTCCCACAATCCCATTCCTCCACATTTTTTTACAATAGCCTACTGTGGGGAACCTTATCGAATGCCTTGCTGAAATCCATATACACCACATCAACCGGTTTACTCTCATCAACCTGTTTGGTCACCTTCTCAAATAAAAAAATTATCAGTAATGAGCAGGTCAAGCTAATTTGATATAAGACTGTAGTAGATGTATGGAATGAGCTGCCAGAGGAAGTGGCGGAGTCTGGTACAATTGCAACATTTAAAAGGCATTTGGATGGGTATATGAATAGGAAGGGTTTGGAGGGATATGGGCCGGGTGCTGGCAGGTGGGACTAGATTGGGTTGGGATATCTGGTCGGCATGGACTGGTTGGACCGAAGGGTCTGTTTCCACGCTGTACATCAAACTATGACTATAAAAACAGAAAATGCTGGAGAAATTCAGCAACATCTGTGGACAGAGATACAGTGTCAATGTATCAAATTTGATAGGATTCTTCTTCAGAACTTTACAGTATTTTGCTTTTATTACAAGCTAATTTGATTGGCATGTGCTAAAGAGATTTGCATGCATTGCAGCAGATGTAAAGGGAATGGACTGCGGGAGGAGGAGAGAAGTTTGATGTCTACAATCTAGGAGAAGTGGTTAAAACGTAGCATCAGTGATGTATCAGGAAGATTAAATGATGTATAGGCAAGTTTAAACCAGAATTCCTTTAACATCAGT
This sequence comes from Chiloscyllium plagiosum, assembly GCF_037043375.1. Classification (NCBI taxonomy): domain Eukaryota; kingdom Metazoa; phylum Chordata; class Chondrichthyes; order Orectolobiformes; family Hemiscylliidae; genus Chiloscyllium; species Chiloscyllium plagiosum. The sequence goes on from NW_028270160.1 coordinate 56,158,644, forward strand.
TAAACAAGGCATCGAAGGTATAAACATAATTAAGGGGAAAGTAAAGGTACAGAAGTAAAGTCATTGGATGCCTATCAGATGTGTGACAAATGTTTGAAATGCAGTGTGGGGTAATGCATTGGCTAAGGGAAGACAAAAGAGATCAAGTTAGGAAGGTTTGATGTTAGACTGCTCTATTGGCAACAAAGCTCTGAGCATGTTCACTGGATTGGTGGTTATCAGGCTAGGTAGCTTGGTTTGATTGGTGGCAGGCTGGTTGAATTGTTTGATAACATTTACAGAAAGGTGTGTGCCCTGTTCAGTGACAGCACACTTACCTCTCAGTTCATTCAATCCCCCCCCCAGACATTTGACCACATATTCTAGGTCGATGCTCCAGTGCAGTGCTGAGCAAAAACTGCAGTGTTAGAGCTGCTGCCTTTCAGAAAGGACCCCATTATCATTTTGAGGTGGGTGTCAATAACTCAGGAAACCATGTTGAAGAACAGCAGAGCAGTTCCCCTCTGTGACCTGGGCAATAGTTATTCCCCAACCAACATCGCAAGCAGAGATTATCCAGTTTGTTGCAATTAATTAGAATCACAAAATCCTTCCAGTAGAGATAGAGGTCAAATGGCCCACAATGTCTGCACTGATCCTCCAAAGATCATCCCACCCAGACCCAGCCCAGTCCCATAACCTGATATATCCCATGGCTAACCAACCTGGCCTGCACGGTGGCTCAGTGGTTAGCACTGTTGCCTCACAGCGCCAGGGACCCGGGTTCAATTCCCGCCTTGGGCAACTATCTGTGTGGAGTTTGCACATTCTCCCGGTGTCTGCGTGGGTTTCCTCCCGGTGCTCCAGTTTCCTCCCACAGTCCAAAGATGTGCAGGTTAGATGAATTGGCCATGCTAAATTGCCCGTAGTGTTAGGTGCGTTAGTTAGGTGTGAATGTAGGGGATTGGTTCTGGGTGTGTTCCTCTTCGGAGGGTCGGTGTGGACTTGTTGGGCCACACTGTAGGGAATCTAATCTAATCTAATCCCTGGACACTATGGGCAATTTCCCATGGCCAATCCACCTAACCTGCATATCTTGGACTATGGGAGGAATCTAGACCATCTGGAGGAAACCCATGCAGACATGGGGAGAATACGAAACTCCACACAGACAGTAATTGAACCTGGGTCCCTGGTGCTGTGAGGCTGCAGTGCTAACCACTGAGTCACCATACCGCCCTAAGTACTTTTGAAGCATAGCTATTGTTGTAGATGGAGGAAACGTGGTAGATAATGGAATGGTCAAGGTTCAATGAGGCAAATTATGAGATAATATGCTTCTTTCTTTTTTACAAACAATTTGGAAAATTGCCAAGCTGCGAACTGTCAACAAAAAGCAGGACAACTCCAACCCAGACAATTACTGCCCCATCAGTCTACTCTTCATCATCTGTAAAGTGATGAGAAATGTCATCAACAGTGCTGTCAAGCAGCACCCGCTCAGCAGTAACCTGCTCGGTAATGCCCAGTTGGGTTCCACCAGGGCCACTGAGCTCCTGACCTGATTCCAGCCTTGGTGCAAATGTGGACAAAAGATCTGAATTCCAGAGATGTGGTGAGAGTGACAGCCCTTGATATCAAGGCTGTATTTGGCCAAGTGTGACATCAAGGGGGCCTAGCAAAACTGAAATCAAAGGGTATCAGGAACAAAATCTCTGTTGGTTGGAGTCATATCTTGCACTTTGGAAGATGGTTGTGGTTGTTGGCGGTCAGTCATCTCAGCTCCAGGATATCTCTGCAGGAGCTCCTCAGGGTAGTGTCATAGGCCCAATCATCTTCAACAGCTTCATTAATGACCTTCCCTCCATCATAAGGTCAGAAATGTTTGCTGATGATTGGTTCAGCACCAGATTCTGAAACAGTCGATGTCCAAATGCAGCAAGATTTAGATAATATCTAGCAATCCTTTTGATATTTATTCGTGTCTGAATTACTGAATTCCTGACACTCCTGAATTCCTGACCAGAAACTGAACTGGACTAATCAGATAAATACTGTCACAACAAGAGTAGGTCATAGACTAAGAATTCTGCAATGAGTAATTCACCCCCTGACTTTGAAAGGCCTGTCTACCATCTATGTGACACAAGTTGGAACTGTGCAGGATTAATTCCCACAGACCTGGACAAGTGTATCTTGAATAGCTTGACACCATTCAGGAGAAAACAGCCCACATGATTGGCACCACATCCGGAAATATTTACTCCCTCCACCATTGATGCTCAGTAGAAGCAGTGTGTGCCATCTACAAGATGGACTGCAGAAATTCATCAAAGCTCCTTAGACAGCACCTTCTAAACCTATGACCTCTTCTAACCAGAACGTCAAGAGACAAGGAATACTACCACTTGCAAGTTCCCTTCCAAGTCATTCACCATCCTGACTAGGAAATATATTGCCATTCTTTCAGCGTCACTGGAATTTCTGTCTGAACAGCATTGTGGGTCTACCTACAGCACATGGATTGCAGTGTTCAAACAGAAAACTCACCACCATCTTCTCTTGAGGGCAATTGGGGAGGGTAATAAATGCTGGTTGGCCAGCAACATTACCATCCCATGAATAAATAAAGAAAAATCACAAGTAGATTATCTCATCACTCATTTCATTGATACTTAAACTGTTGCACATCATTGCCATGTTTCCTACATCTATAACAATGTTTACTCAACTGTAAAGTGATTTACTGTGTCCTGAGGTCATGACGTGTTGTATAACTGTATGCCTCTCTTTACAATTATAGAGCCATAGAGTCAGCACGGAGACCGGCCCTTCAGCCCAAACTGGTCCATGCTGACCAAAATGTCCATCCACGCAAACCTCATTTCCCTGCATTTGGCTCATATCCTTTGAAACCTTTCCTATCTATGTATTTGCCCAGATGCCTTTTAAATTTTGCTAATTTACCCACCTCAACCACTTCCACTGGCAGCTCATTCCATATGTGTACCACCCTCCATTAAAAAAGGTTCCCTTTTATTCTTTCACCACTAACCTCTCCCCAACCCTGGGAAAAAGAGGCAGTGTATTCACGCTATCCGTGCCTCTCATGACCTTATGCACTTCTATAAGAGCCCACTTTCAGTCTCCGACACTCGAACGAAAAAAGTCCTAGCTTGTCCAGCCTCTCCCTTTAACTCAGGCCCTTGAATCCTAGCCACATCCTTGTAAATTTCTTTTGCACTCTTTTCAGTTTAATAATATCCTTTCTATAGCAAGGTGATCAAAACTGAACACAATACTCCAAGTGTGGCCTCACCAGCATCTTGTACAATCACAGCATAACTTCCCGACTTCTATACTCACTGCCCTGTCTGATGAAGGTCAGTGTGCCTTCTTCACTGCCCTGTCTACCTGTGACTCCATTTTCAGAGAAGTGGGTACCTCAACTCCAAGGTCCCTCTGTTCCACTACACACCTTAAGGCCCTACCATTCACTATAAAACTCTTACCTTGATTTGACTTTCCAAAATGCAAGGCTTATGCACTTATCTATATTAAACTCTATTTACCATTTCTCGGCCCACTTCCCCAAGCTGATCAAGGTCCTGCTGCAATTTCTGATAACCTTCCTCACTGTCCATGATACCGCCTATTTTAGTGTCATCTGTAAACTTACTAATCATACCTTGTACATTCTCATCCAAATCATTGATGTAGATAACAAACAGTAATGGGCCCAGCACTGACCCCTGAGGCACTTCACTAGTCACAGGCCTCCAGTCTGACAAGTATCCTTCCACTATTACCCTCTGCTTCCTACCATCAAGCCACATGTGTATCCAATTTTCCAGCTTCCCCTGGATTCCATGTGATCTAACCTCTCCAAGCAGCTTACCATGTGGAACCTTCTCAAAGGCTTTACTGAAATCCCTATAGACTACATCTACCACCCTGCCCTCCTCAACCTTCCTGGTCAATTCATCAAAGAACTCTAACAAATTTGTGAGGCATGATATCCCACACACAAAGCCATGCTGACTACCCCTAATCAAACCCTGTCTTCTGTCTTTCGAAATGCATGTATCTCGTATTTCAGAATCTTCTCAAGTAACTCACCTACCACAGATGTTAAGTTTACTGGTCTATAGTTCCCAGGCTTTCCTTTGCAGACCTTCTTGAATAACTGCATAATATTCGCTACCCTCCAGTCTTCTGGAACCTCACCCATGGCTAACGATGATGCTAAAATATCAGCCAGAACCTCCACAATCTCTTCTCTAGCCTCTTGCAGTGTTCTTGGATATATCTGGTCAGGACCAGGAGATTTATCCACCCTCATACATTCTAATACACCCAACACCTCCTCTCGTGTGATAAGGACTGTTCCCGAGATATCATCACAAACTTCCCCAAGTTCCCAAGTCTTCATGTCTTTCTCCATGGTAAATACAGAGGAGAAATATTCATTGTGGACCTCACCCACCTCCTCTGGTTCCACTCTTACATGTCCACTTTGGTCTCTGAGGGGATCTATTCACTATCTATTTATTCTTTTTCCTTTAGTGTACTTATACAACCTCTTTGGATTCACCCTAATCCTTTCAGCCAAAACTATCTTGTGCCCCCTTTTTGCCCTCCTGATATTCTTCTTCAGTAAACTTCTGTATCCTCTGTTACCTTGGATCCCAGCTGTCTGTACCTGAGGCATGCTTTCTTCCTTCTGGCCAAAGCCTCAATATCTCTTGTCATCTTGGCTTCCCTATTCCTGCTAACCTTGCCCAAAGCCCTCACACAAACATTCAGATCTTTAACTCTAGCTATCTCACTTTTAAAGACCTCCCACTTACCAGAGCCAGAGATCCCTTTGCCTACAAACAAACTACTCCAAGCTCCTGTCTAATTCCAACAAAATTTGCCTTGCTCCAATTTAGAACTTGAACTTCTAGACCTTAACAATTTTAAAATTAATAGAACTGGTTCCAAAGTGCTCCCCACTGTCTTCCCCAGTCACTTATTCTGTCCCAAAAGTAGGTCGGGTTATTTGATATTCATATGTCATTCACCCACCCAATCCAAACATCTACCTAATGCATAACAGTAAGATTCTGTTTTTGTCATTGATCAGGTCACAGAGACACTGAAAGATCAATTGTTATGAACCATTACTGTAAATAAACTCTCGAATCCTGGTTTGTGTCATGACGAATGATTTAATGGCAGACATTGGGTTGTAAGAGACAGTGTTCCTTTGTAGTGGCACAGGGTTATTATAGTGGCATGAAATGTGAGCCAGCTGCACTCAGTGATGCATCATACAAGCTTAGACTTGCAAAATATATTGCCAATTTTGTTCAACACTCTAATGTACATAATTTATTTATCTGTGAGGACTGGGAATCAGATTGTTCCCAGAAGTCTCAATTAATGCTCCATAAGAGAACATTTGGACAGTTTGTCGTGATCCTAGCCTATAAGTGAGGCTCTGTGACACATAAATGGGAAAATCAATACACACAGGAAACAACTGAATGGGAAAATATGTGACTATGACTGGCATTTGAATATTTTACTTAACATTTTATTTTAAAAAAAACTAAGTAATAGTGTGGCCAACATCTGAATCTTGGCAGGTCACCGAGAATCAATAGCACTGGAGAACATTCAAGTCACCAGGCCTATGCTAGCTCTTTAGAAGAGCTAAGATAGAAGTTGCTGGAAAAGCTCAGCAGGTCAGGCTGCATCCGTGGAGAGAAATCAGAGTTAACCTTTCGGGTCGGGTGACCCTTCCTTGGTTATTCTTTAGAAGTGCTATCTGATTAGAGCCACATCAGTGTGCTTCCATCAGAGTCCAACCATTTTTTGTCCCCTGTCCAGTGAGTATCCATTGGGAATATCAGATTCCCCCAAACCCATCACAGAAGTCAGCCATCAACTGGCTATCTTTTTAAAAAACTGCCCCGTGGTGTTATTACACTGTAGCTGGCCTCACCAAACACAAAGAGTTCCCTGTCTCAGTGGGAGAGAGGTCTGCCTGGAGCACTGCCAACCCTGTGGGGCGGCCCGGTGACTCAGTGGTTAGCACTGCTGCCTCATAGCACCAGGTTCGATTCCAGCCTTGGGTGACTGTCTGTGTGGAGTTTGCACATTCTCTGGGTGCTCTGGTTTCCACCCATGGTCCAAAGATGTGCAGGTTAGGTGAATTGTCCATAGTGTTAGGTGCATTAGTCAGAGGGGGGTGGGTTGCTCTTCGGAGGGCCGGTGTGCATTTGTTGGGGTGAAGGGCCTGTTTCCACACTGTAGGGAACCTAATCTAATCTAATCAAATCAATCGGTTGCTCTTTCAGTCCCTCTAGCACCAGTCGCGGGCTCCTGGGACAGTAAACACTCCCACAAAGATGACAGACTTGGTTAGGTCCAGGGAGTTTTTAGACAGGGAGGGATCCTGCATTCTGAAACTCCAGAACCATTTGAAGGCACCATTTGCTGCAAATCTTCAAAGCCCAATACCATCCCTTGAGCAAGTACAGGAGAGACTTTCTTTGTAGACTCCATTGAGCAGAGTGCAAGCTCCAGGATCTTGTTCGGAACACACACTCCCGAATACAACCCTGGAATATCTACCCCTGTGCCGATGGTTTTGATTCTAGTTTCCCATGTTTTGTCTTTCTCGTTAAGGGGGAAAGTTTGCATGGGCAGGAAACATTTTACTGGTTTGTGGTGGGAGTGAAACACAAATCATCACGAGTTCATGGACAATTTGCAGAACTCCTGAAAAGAATGTCTCAGTGTAGGCCCACCCCCATGAGTCACATCACATTATTTGCTCATTAAACTCATCATGGAAAATCAAGTCATGGAATTAATAACACAAATATCCTTTTAATAACTAACTGGTAATGGTAATAACTCAACCTCAGTGTTCAAAAAATGAATAATTACAAACATGGAAATTGTCATGAAGCTGAATTATTGTGAGAAAATTTGAAAGGGTCACATTTTGCACTTTAATCTAACGTTTCTTCTTTCTTGTCTTTCCCTCTCTTTTCCTCTTTCTCTACCTGAGTGACACTAACGCACTCCAGTTCTCAACCTGTCCTCTGTTTGTTTCTTAACCTTTGATCCAATGATGTAGACTATCCAGTCCTTCGTTCACTTGTATTCTAAATGTCAGGTTACCCTCACCATGCTGCGGCCAACTTGTGTGTCCAGTCAGCTATGGTACAAAGGCAGATTCCAGTTTGAATGATGCAAGGAATAATCTAATTAGGACAATTCGTTTGCTGGATATACTTTTGAAGATTAAATCTATGATTTGTGCAAATGTACACATTTGTTTGAAAATATAGCAGCTTCAAGAAACAGCCTCAGAAAAGAGAACTTTCCTTACTATATACTGTCCAGACATTGCAACCACTGTATGTTTGCTTGAAGTTAGCAAACAAAGCATTTGGTTTGGATTATATCGAAGAAAAATCTGCTCCTAACTTCAAATATCAATTCAAAGTCCAGAGTGGATGTAAATATTAGTTAGCTTCAGATGGAAACCATAAGCAAAGTCTGACATTTCTCTCTTAATATATTGCACAGCCCATAGTTTCAGGAAGGTAAACACACTCACATACATATTATATATTGTTTTTACACACATCATACTACACATACCACAATGTTAACAAGAGCAAGAGTTTTTTTTAATAAGAAACGTGACAGGCATCTTCATTCGTCTCAAGGACTGTGAACATACCTGATGTAACTTTCTCCTCGCTTCAGCGTAGACTCTTCAGTGAGTTTGGTAGCGGCTGCTTCTGTGCTCCGTCTACTGTCTGCCCCTGAAGACGACCCTCTCTCCATCATCTGCGGAAAGAAAAGGGGCAAAACTTTAACACCTTCCATACCAAACTCCACAGGTTCATCTCATGCACAGAGCAACCCCCTATTGCTGTTTCCAAGCACACAAATGTGCAGTTGCAAAAATGATGGTGGTCTTCTTGTTTCACATATCTAACGTGGAATACAACTAAAACTGGGCCAAACTATCCCCAACCCCATTCAGAATAAACAGAGACTAAACTAACCTATTCTGCCACATTTGTTTAAACCTCAAATTCTTCAGGACACTAAAAACACCTTAATGTAACATTTAAATTAATGACTTACTTCAGCTCAGATCATTTTGCGTTTTTGATGAGAGTGCTGTGCAAAGACACACTAATATTATAGCTTTGTCTAGTTGATTGATTGATTAAGTGCCTTTCTGCAGTGTCATGCAGCTGTCTGCACTGCCATACACAATGGGGGAGTTGCTGAATTAGTCATCAACTATCCACAATTCTGCAATTCTAATTACTAAGCAGCAGGACAGCAGACTCCTTTCCAACACATCCCTCAAATTCTACAATTCAATGCAAGCCTCCCCACCTCACAGTCCTGACAGCTGAAATTATTGGAATTATCTCAGCCTCAAACACAATTTAGTTTGTTCACTTAAGGTTTGCAACAATTGATTTCGTTTTTTATTGTCACATGTACCGAGATACAGTGAAAAGTATTGCAGTGCATGGCATCCAGGCAAATCATACCTGACACGAGTACATTAGGGTAATAGATCAAAATGCTGAATATAGTGTTACAGCTACAGAGAAGGTGCAGAGAAAGATCAACTCCAATATTTGAGAGGTTTGTTCATCAGTCTGACAACAGCAGGGAAGAAGCTGTTCGTAAATCTGTTAGTACATGTTTGCAAATGTTTGTATCTTTTAACCGATGAAAGAGATTGGAGGAGCGTATAACCAGATTGCGAGGGGTCTTTGATTGTGTTGGCTGTTTTCCCAAGGCAGAGGGAAGTATAGACAGAGTCAATGGCTGGACGGTTGGTTTGTGTGATGAACTGGGCTGTGATCACAACTCTCTGTAATTTCTTAATGGTTCAAGATTAAAGATCACCTAACTATCATGTACACCACTCTTGCTCCTTTAGAAAGGCAGATCTGAGAGGGGCATCCTAGTAGGGAAACATATTGTTGTAACCAGTATTTCATAGATGCAACATAAAGGGACTGTGTATGGATCAGCACCTTGTAGTGAAAAGGCTTATGCATTAGAATGATCCCTTGAGATAAATTCTGCCAGTAATTCCACTTGTGCATTCTCCAGACTCAATGGGAGGATCAGTGTACACACGTGAGTGTCCTTCTTGATGTGGAGGTGCTGGTGTTGGACTGGGGTGGACGAAGTCAAAAGTCACGTGACACCAGGTAATAGTCCAACAGGTTTATTTGAAATCACAAGCTTTCGAGTGCTGCTCCTTCATCAGGTGAAGTATCTTCTCAATTTGTCCTTCTTGAAGTCAGGTCTCCAAGCATTCAGCAAAAAAAACCCCAAAAACCAGCCCAGATGGACAGAACCATGGGTGCTGTAAAGATCTAATTTCCTCAACTCTCAATTGGCCAAGTGTTCCAGGGAAGGACAAAAACAATATTTCTCCTGACAATGCGGTAGAATTGGCATGAATGTCCAGAAGGAGCTCACTACCAATCACCCAAAATGCCAACAACATGCCCACCTAACTGCAACCTTGTGGTTCCATTCCAAACACCGTAACTTTGAGGCAGAGCAGAAACAGAGAAGGAAAAGGAGGAAAATCCTGCTTTCTGGGTCCCACTGCCTTACGGGACACCCTGCCCCAATGTGCCCAATGGCTGGAAGCTGCAAATATAACTTTGGTAATGGAGCACCTGAATATGGATTTTAACATTTTCTTCATGTGCTGAAAACTTTATTTTAAATAGCACCTTCTGAGCTGATAAACTGGCAAAAATTAAATAGCCTCAACACCAGAAGTTCACTGTATTATCACAATCTCCACACTGTCAGCTGAGGGTACGAGTGAGCAGGCTCTCTGCTGGTAAGTGTTACTTAAGGCAAAGTTGCATTATATTGAAGTGATTTAAGCTGTGAATAAAGTATAACAGTGTTGAGTATACCTATTTTTCTAACCAACCTGATCAGAGATATTATTACACACCTCTGGAGCAGGTGGGACTTGAACCTGGGACTCCTGGTTCAGGGGTAGGCGCTACACAGCGCCCCCATAATGGAGTGTGTTTTTACATTGATTAATGTGGACTTCTTAGTCAACCAGAATATTTAATCAACCGGCTCCTGGTCCCATTGGTGCTGCTTAGTAAAATGTTTGCTGTATTTATTTTGAGCAGTAACTTGGTAAATATAAATTGGTTGTTACATGAAGTACTATTGCAAGGTTTACTTGACTCCAAATAAAGAGCTTGAACTGCTCTGTCACAAACTTCAGATTAAAATCGATTCAGCTGCAGTCAAATATCGACAGCATATCCTAATTCAATATCCCTTATTTCAATCATATAAAAATGTCAATGTGCTGCTGGGAGATAAACAAATCGATAATTCTTGCCATGAAATAAAACTTGGGCCCCATTTCTTCTCAAGTCCAGTTTTGGGTGGGCAACTCATAGCTTCCGTTCCATGCTTCAGCATTTAGTTGGCACTTTTCGCAACAATGGGATGACCCAAAAGCATTTTACAGCCAATTAATTGGTTTTGAAGCGTAGTCTCTATTGTGATGCAGGAAATGCAATAGTTTATTGTCAGCAAACACTGATAGATTGTATACTCCAGGCTCTGAATTTGCAATATTGTGTATCAGATGTGAACCAGTCAGCCAGGCCCATTAAGAGATTGGGTGGTCTTCCACTGAATTGACTTGACTAGAAACTGCTCTCTTGTAGATGGCACATCTCAGTGGCTCAGTCAGTCAGAAGCTAATTGAAAGCAGGAGTGCATTGTTCCGAAGGAGATTACTTTCCCTTCTTACCCCTTGCACATCAAAGGTCTAGGAAGTTGTTTTTCCCTGATATGAGTCACTGGAGAGGTTCCAGAATGTCAAAAGGCCTCCTTGTTCCCTTGTTTGTTCATTCTAGCTCAGTGAATGCAGTGCCAGAAAGCTCACTGTGCCAAACTGCAGCAGTCTCCCTGTCTCCTCCAAATCCAATCCTGCTGACATTGTCATGTTGGGAAGAATAGAGTAACAATACTTTTGGGCCAGAGAACAAGAAACTTTTACCTTTATTTCTTTGCTTTTCTAACTTTACCTAGCTTTATAAGGACTGTAATGCTGATCTTTTAACTTTATTCCTGGCTGAAATACCTGAGCTCTATTCGGCCTCCCTGTTACATTTTTTCAAATTTATACCTAAGATTTTGTACCTAGATATCTTTGTACCTAAGATGGCACTGGAAATGGCGACTTTGTACACTTTCTGTTGTACTCATGTATCCCTGTACTTGAGTATATGTGGCAATAAACCTAATTCTAATTCTAATTATCCCAAGGCAACCTTCCTGTAGAAGTTTGTACATCCAAATAAACCTGTTGGATTATAACCTTGTTGTGCAATTTTTAACTTTGTCCACCCCAGTCCAACACCGGCAACTCCACGTCATTCCTGCAGAAGTGCAGTAATGAAAGGATGGCTGAGCCATCAGAAAGGGAAGCAATGTGGTGACTGGCAGAATCCTTGGATAGTGATCACACGGAGTGTGACAGCGGTGGAATGATAATCCTACCTAGTGAGGACAGCTCCTGGTTCATCCTTCCACACCCTGAGAGAGAGCCCCTTCTAGTGCAATGATATACTGAACAAGAAAGAAGCCAGTAGATTTCATTGGTTTCCATTGGAAAGGTAATGGGCTGACTAGTTTTGGTTAATTGGGTTTAGAAAGGCTGCTTTCAAGTTGTGCACTCCGGACTGTCCCTGCTGCTGGAAGCAAGAAAAGCTTCAGGGCAGAGCGTCTTTGACAGGCCCTGGTAAATAAACCTTTGGCCTATGAGGCAGGAGGCTTGCCACTGTTCTATCTCTATTGGCATGGAGACCTTGGGGACTGGGGAAGGCCAACTTTAGACAGCACTTACAATCTCAGGAGGTGTGACTGGACAGGGAGACCACTGGGAAATCCAGCACAATCAAAATGACATCAGCATCCAAGTACCAAACATGGATGTCACATTTCAATCAATTCAGGGGGATTGCTCTGGATTCTAACTGGTATATTTTGGAACGGAGTTGGACTTTCTGTTAAAGACAGGAACTGTGCAGCGACTGGATTGTCTCAATTTTAACCCCTTCTTCACTCAGTCCTTGGCAAGTGGGTGTTGTTAAAACTAGAGCCTCGTGTTTACACTGAGTGCGTGATTGGAACTCACTTTATTAGTGCCAGTAGTCATCTGGCATTAAGTGAAGTTTGACATAGAGACACACTACAATATTGAGAATATGTGATCTCTTGTGTGGAAATCCTAGACTGATCCGATACCTCAAGCCAGAGACAGAAGGAATCGTGAAGAAGTATCGGTTTGAGGGTATGGAAGCCTTTGCAAGTAAACAAATTATTTTTCCCATGTGCATTTCCAAGAACTAGCTTCCAATGCCACCAAAAAAGGAAAGCTCTGTTGACAAGACAAGTTCACACACTTCCAGGTTTAGCAGCCTTACTCAATATAGCCAAAGTCTTAACCAGGGCAATTCTCTAGTGAACTCTACAAAAAGCAAACACAGTGTTGTTTGATCAATCCATTCCATGACAGGGGCTGCTCTGCAAATCTGGGAACTGCTCTGTCTTGCTACTTTTTTTAGCTGAACTTTGCACCAAACTTGCATTTATGTTTTATATAAATGATAGCCTCTGAAAAGCATTCCCTTGTGTGTTTCCCTTAGAGAGTTCTGTGGACTCTTTAAGTTCCAGGAACATTTTGAACCATGAGCTGCAGCTACAACAACTTGCATCTATGCAGCACCTTTGGTCAAACAACGGAAGACACTTCACAAAGGATGATTAACAATCAAAATTTACAACAAACTGCCCAATGGGATATCAGGAAAGGAGGTTAGTCAGAAGGAAGGTCATAAGGACCGTCTTTGAGGAGGAGAAAGGGGTAGAAAGATGACGAGTTTTCAGGAGACAATGCCAGAACTCAAGGCTGAGGCAGCTGAAGATACGAAAAATATTGATGGGATGAAGAGGATGCATAAGAGGCTAGAACTGGAGACGCGCCATGATCTTGGAGGGCTGTAGGAGGTTCTCGAGCGAGGGAGGAAAGAGGTAACAGAGAGACCTGAAAACAAGGAATGAGATTTTGTTAAAAACTGAGTTGCTGCTAACCTTGGCCAGGGAGCACAGAGGGTGAGTTTGGAAATATAGGTGGCCACCAGAAAGAGAAAATAAACCCTTTAGGGAAGGGGACAAGCCTTCAGGTGATCTCCCAGCCTGAGCTTCCACCTCTTAGATCAGAGACAGAGGATTTCAACAAGCAACTACACTGCTCCGCCTTACTGCAAAGGAGGGCCATTGAGGAAAACGGTGGCCCCACTCCAGCCCCTTACACAGGCTGGAGAGGGAGAAGCAGATGGGCCATGACAGAGTCTCCAGCTTACCGCCAATGCTAACTGTCACAGATTGACAGACTTTTGGCAATAAAGTAACAGGGAGGCCGAATAGAGCTCAGGTTTATGAGCTACGAATAAAGACTTTGAGGTTTAACGGGCGACTCCTGTTCCATGTGCCCAATATTTAAGAGGACCCAGCTATCTATAATCCTCATCTCAGTACCCTATAAAATTACATACAATCACACTCCTCATAGTTAATGAACACTGTCTGTGTGACTCCTGCTGTATTGCATCCTTAAGCCTTTGCTTTATATCTGTAAACTATATACAGCGTGATCCAATTTCCCACAGCATCAAAAACACAACCTGATGAAATGGATGTACAGAATCAGAGAGCAGCCACTGCTCTTTGAAACAGACACCATCAAGATGTGTCCAGATTTTGCTTGCATCGGGCAAAACTACAAATCATAGAAACACAGGATCAGGCATAGACCATTCAGCCCTCAACCCTGCTACACCATTCTAGATCATGATTGATTTCCCATTTTCCTTGATGTAATTTATATCTAGAATCCATCAATCTCAGTCTTGAACAGATTCAGTGACTGAGTTTGAAAAGTACCTCATTGGCTGTGAAGCTCTTTGAGTGGTCACAGAAGGTGTTATTCGAAGAAAGTCTTTATGTAGTGCTCTGATAGGAGTGTTCAATAAAGTGTTACACCAGTATATAATGCGATGAAAGGAGTTTCTGACTCCCCACAGTACAGAAGGAGGCCATTCAGCTCATTGAGTTCACACTGACTCTCTGAAGAGCATCCCACCCAGACCCATCCCTCTGTATTTTCTATGACTAGCCCATCTAGCCTGCATATCCCCGGACGCTATGGGCAATTCAACATGGCTAAGACACTTAACTTGTACATCTTTGGACTGTGGGAGGAAACCAGAGCACCAAGAGGAAACCCACATCGACACAGGGAGAATGTGCAAACTCCACACAGACAGTTATCCAAGGGTGGAACCCAAGTCCCTGGCACTGTGAGGCAGCAGTGCTGAGCAACTGTGTCACTCTATCAATATATCTGAGGTTGTGTATATATAAAATAAATCACAGAATTCTGATGCTGAAAGAGGCCATTAGTCCATTGTGTCTACACTAGCTGTCTGAGCATTTTGGCTTGGTGCCTAAATCTAGTTAGCCTTTTAGCTTGTACGTTGTTTCTATTTAAATAATAATCCAATGGCCTCTCGAGGGCCCCAGTTGAACTTACTCCCACCAATACTCCAGGCACCGCACTCCAGACTCAAACTGCTCGCTGTGAAAACAGGAAAGTTTCTTCTCATCCCGCAGTTGTTTCTTTTGCAAAACACTTTAAATTTGTGGCTTCTGGTCCTTGATTGGTTTCAGAGTGGGAACTGTTTCTCCCTATCTACTTCTTCCAGACCCCGCATGAATTCAAAAACTCGGATCAGATCTCCTCTTCGCTTTGTCTTCTCCAAAGAGAAGTTGTCCCAATACCTCTGATCTTTCCTCATAACTGAAGTTTCTCATCCCCATAAACAATGGAAGGAGAACCAGTCATCAAGCATAAAACTTGGAAGAAATAGTTAATTTGAAAAAAACAAATTTTTTTAGATTAGATTACTTACAGTGTGGAAACAGGCCCTTCGGCCCAACAAGTCCACACCCACCCGCCAAAGTGCAACCCATCCATACCCCTACATTTACCCCTTACCTAACACTACGGGCAATTTAGCATGGCCAATTCACCTGACCCGCACATCTTTGGACTGTGGGAGGAAACCGGAGCATCCGGAGGAAACCCACGCAGACACGGGGAGAACGTGCAAACTCCACACAGTCAGTCGCCTGAGGCGGGAATTGAACCCAGGTCTCTGGCGCTGTGAGGCAGCAGTGCTAACCACTGTGCCACCGTGCCGCCCACATCAATAAAAATCCTGGAGGATATGTACACAAGCTGAATATGACCTTTTATGTAATATATTTGAATGTTATATTGAAGAGCTGTTAATGAAAATTCCTTTCTTCTGGCTGTGTTCAAGTACTGTGTTTGCAAGAAATGCCCAGCTTGGAGGGCAAACAAGGTGATAAGAAGTTTAGAATGGATCTTATCATTGAATAAAGATGAAACAACGGTCCGCAACTAGCCAAGTAAACTTTCAACAAATAGTTTATCAACAGGTTGTGGTCTCAGATTTAATCTGCCATTCAAAGGATTTGTGAAAAGAAATTTATTGTAAACAAGGAAGCCAATTCAGCCCAAAATAACTGGCACCTTTCACGACTGCTGGACGTTACAAATGCACTTCACAACCCGTGATTTACTTCTAAAGGGTTGGCATCGCTATAATGTGGGCACAGGGCACAGCCGGTGTGTGCAGAGCAAGTTCCCAGAAACAGCAATGAGATAATTGAGCAACTAGAGTGGTCTGTTGGCGCAGGGTAATGGATAAGTGCTGGCTGCTCTTCTTACAAATAGTGCGATGGAATCTTTGACGTCCATCGAGAAGGAATATGTTGTGATGAAAGGTCTGTTTTGGCCGCCACAGAGGAGTGTTTAACAAAAGAAAAAGAACGTTTGATCTTTGTTCAGAAGCAAACTCCATGCTGTCTCCAAAGTTTGCCAGATGCTGAGCTTGCTTTTGCCAGACTGTGGTTGATTTAATAATTCAGTTTAGTGTTATTGGGGAGGGTACTTCCAAGGTACCAAAACATCTGGATGAAACACAGGGGAGCATTGCTGACAATGACTGGAGCTGATCTAAGATTCTCTGAGGTTGATACAAGACCATCTGTGACAATCATTGTGGATATCACTGCCTTCAATAGCAGAAACAGTTTCTGCAGAGGGTTAATGTATTGTCACTCAGTCGTTGTCTGTGCATGTGGCTTCACAGCATGGCTTCTGTGCAACTTGGGGAACAATTGACATGATCCCAGCACCATGTTAAAACTGAAGAAAGCTTCCTTGAATGGAAGCAGGGCTTGACCTGACCAAGTATTTTGGCATTGTGAACCAAATAACCTGTACAAATATCAGACACAGGTTTAACACCTCAAATGGAAGTCCGACCTCAGTTTAAAGTTGCTCATCAATGTTACTTCAGCTGAAACAGACTACTGTTAGCACAATAAGCACAGTCCTTCATCTTAAAGAGAGCCTTAAAATGTATGGTCTGTCCAGTAGAATCATTAAGAACACAGAGGGCATTGAACCCATTGTTTCTCTGTCATAGAGTCACAGAGTCATACAGCATGGAAACAGACCCTTCAGTCCAACTACTAGCTAGCTGACAAAGGAGCAGCACTCTGAAAGCTTGTACTTCCAAATAAACTTGTTGGACTATAGCATTGTGTCATTTTATTTTTTAACTTTGTCCACCCCAGTCCAACACCAGCACTTCCGCATCACAGTCCATGCGAAACATATTCCCAAACCAAACTAGTCCCACCTGCCTACTCCTGGCCCACATCCCTCCAAGCCTTTCCTATTCATGTACTTATCCAAATGTCTTTTGAGTGTTGTAATTGTGCCCACATCCTCAATCTCAGGAAGTTCATTCGACACGAGCATCTATATCTCTCTGTGTAAAAGATTTGCCCCTCATGTATTTTTAAAATCTCTCTCATCTCACCTTAAAAACGTGCCCCCAGGTCTTGAGATCCTCCATCCGAGAGAAAAGACAACTACCGTTGACACTATCTATACCCCTCATTATTTTATAAACTTCATTAAGGTCACCTCTCAACCTCCTACGCTCCAGTGAAAATGTCTCAGCCCATCTGTGGTATATCTTCAATTAAGTCTAACCACGATAATCCTTTCACAGGTGGTCCCGGATTTATGAACATCTGACTTACAAATGCTTGTACTTACTAATGAAATCCCATTCTGAGGTGTATTAACATTAATTTTAAAGATCCAACAAGTGAATGTTTCCTCATACTTACGAACAACTATTTTATATTGTCCTGTACTGTGCTCAGACTTGCAAACAAATTGACTTGCAAATGTACTGACAAATGAAACCCAGAGACTGCCTGTGCATACTTTTTCAAATAGATATTTAACTCTAATCCAAATGGGGTGATGCTCTCAGTCTCAATATGTGCGGTAAAACAATGTCATGTTCTAGCAACTGTCTGCCTGAAAACTAACTTGCCTTTTCACTCTGGCAGATAATCAGGTGTCCAAGCTGCTTATGTAGATTTGTTAATCAGTATTACTCCTTCACTGCTTACCCTTGAAATTCATAATTTTCCAAAGGAACTTTGCTGATAAAAAGTAAAAGCTTCACAACTGGAAAAAGTCTTGTATTAATATAGCATTTCTCATGACCACCAGATATTTCAAAGTATTTGAGAGTCTACAACATACTGAGTCATTGTTAATGGCACACTGATTGTATTATTAAGATTAAGGACGTACAGGTTAAGGGCACCTTCGATGTATATAAAGAGAGAGTTCTTAGCATTGGGTGTGCGCAGTGCAAATAAACCCTGATAAAATCAAAGATTGATTTCCTACTTCACCATCTGACTGTCTGACATTTAATAGTCACTGCTATAATTTAGGACCCACAAACACAGCCAAAATGTGCAGAGAAAGATCCTAGAAACAGCAATGTGGCAATGACCAAATGATCTGTTTTGACTGAAGGATAAATATTGGGTCAGACACTAGGAATAACTCTTCTTCAACATAGTGTCATCGATTACTTTATGCCACCTCATCGGCAGATGGGGTCTAAGCTTAATGCCTCATTAGAAAGACAACCCCTGACAGTGCAGTGCTCCCTCAGTGCAGAGAGAGTGTCAGCCTTCAAGTCTCAGACTTGAACCTGGAACTCTATGATTCAGAGGTTAGTGTGCTATCAACTGGGACACCACTGACGCACAAGCTGCCTTCCTGGTACGTTTCTAGTAACCATACACACAATAATCCAACAAAGTTAAAAATCATACAATTCCAAGTTATAGTCCAACAGGTTTATTTGGAAGCACTAGCTTTCTGAGCACTGCTCCGTTGACAACCACCTGATGAAAGACCAGCCTTCCCAAAGCTGGTGCCTCAAATTAAAACTGTTAGACTATAACCTGGTGTTATGTGATTTTTAACTTTGTCCACCCCAATCCAACACCAGCTCCTCCACATCATGACAATAAGCGAATAGACATCTAGGTAATGCTTGTACAAATTCAACATCTCTTTCTTTTGCTTA
Source organism: Chiloscyllium plagiosum (assembly GCF_037043375.1). Taxonomy (NCBI): domain Eukaryota; kingdom Metazoa; phylum Chordata; class Chondrichthyes; order Orectolobiformes; family Hemiscylliidae; genus Chiloscyllium; species Chiloscyllium plagiosum. The sequence continues at coordinate 56,177,297 of NW_028270160.1, forward strand.
TACATTAAAAGCTTCAATGTACAACATTCAGAATTCTTATGACATTCTCCATCTGCATTACTGTGTTGACAAATGTGGGGATGCGCAGCCCGAGATCCCCTGGTTTCTCCACTGAATACAAAAATGGTCATGGGATGTAGCACCTGGAGCCAAAACTTTGAAATAATGAACCTCAAGAGAATTAAATGTCACACTCAATAGAAATAGGTTTATGGTAGAGAGTATTGATTTGCAGAGGATTTAATTTGTTGCCTTGACCTTCACTGGAGTTGAGTGCTTGTTAATGTGAGAAAGATGGGAAAGGCCAGCTATGGATTTAGCCTGAAATTTTCACTAGGCATCTGAACCAAGTGAATTGAGCCTATTGGGATTTTGTTGACTTGACTACGTTTGTTTTAATTGACATTTAGGGTGGTACAGATTGTCAGATTTGGATTTCTCAATATAGTTCAGAAAACCAGTAGCGTTCCCAATGAAATGTTTGTGACAGGGAGGGATCCAGATTCATCATTTGTGTTGCGTCTGCTCAAAAATTTAAACCCTTGAGTTAATCCAACCCCAGAGAGAACGTGGTAGGCCTTATACTCTATAATAAGAACCAACTGATGTGGACCAAGTAGCCCTGCTCAGATTGTGTCGCTTTGAATATTGAAAAGGAAAATAATTCAAAGTAGCAGCATCAAGGTGCAATCATAGAAAATACACAGGTCCAAACACGATGTTCTGAGCATTAACATTCCACGCACAACAGAAGATGATAAATGTCAGAAATTCTCAGAAACTCTCAACAGTCTCTTCCTCCTGAGGGTTCACTAGATAATGCCAATGAAGCGTGGAAGCCTCCATGATCAATCATCAGTCAGTAAAGGAAGAGACAGGGATAAAGCTATTTGTTCAAGTCTCACCCGGCAAAAAGCACACCTGCAATTCAAACTTGCAACTTTGAAATCCACAGATAGGGTTGTACAGGACATCGGTGAGGCCACTTTTGGAATACCATGTATAGATCTGGTCGCTCATTTATTACTAAATTGGAGCAGGTGCAGAAATGATTTACAAGGATGTTACCAGGACTAGTGGGTGTGAGTTATATGGAGAGGCTGGATAAGGTGGGAATCTTCTCACTGCAGCATAGGAGGTGTGACTTTATAGAAGTTTATAAAATCATGAGGGGCATGGATAAGGTGAATCGTTTCCGTCGGGTTGGGCAGTTCAAAACTGGAGGGAATAATTTTAAGGTGAGAGGAGAAAGTTTTAAAAGGGACCTGAGGAGCAACCTTTTCTTTCCGAGGGTGGTCCAAATATGGAATGAACTACCAAAGAGTGGTAGATGCAGGTACAGTTACAACATTTAAAAGACAGTTGGACAGGTACATAAAGAGGAAAGGTTTAGAGAGATATGGGCCAAATGCAGGCAAATGGTTGGCATGGATGAGTTGAACCAAAGTTCTGTTTCCATGCTCTACAACTCTATGACTCTGTACTGACTGACAGGAACAACCAATGACCCACTACGGAGATGAGGAGTCCAGGCTATAACCATGTGAACTGGTTGTTTCTCAGCCTGTGCTTAATGATCTTCTGCAGCTGCCTGCAATCTAGGAGCTGGAATGCTGAGCTGCTCAAGTATGGAAAGCCCGGCCCCACTGTCATATCTCCACAACCTCGCCCTCTTCTGCTGGAGAGGAGGCTCTGTCCTCGAGGAGGTGCACGGCACCACAGCCTTCACATTGTACAGGAGCAAAGGGGATTGCAGCATCTAATTCCTCAGCATTCTCAAGGCTATTGGCAAGGCCATTCTAACAAGGCTTTCTCACCCAGCCAGCAATGTATCTGGAGGTGCTAATGGGCATCAGAACAGGTGGATCCACTGGGCAATGAGGGTGAGGGTGAGGATTATGGTAAGCGTGAGGGTGAGGATGGTGTTGAGGATTAGGATGAGGGTGACAGTGAGAGTTACAGTTAGGGTTAGGGTAAGGGTGAGTGTTATGGTTAGGATTAGGATTAGGGTGAGAGTGTGGGTTTGGGTTTGGGTGAGAATGAGGAGGAGGGTTAAGTTAAGGGTGAGGGTGACATTACAGTTATGGTTAGGGTAAGGGTGAGTGATACAGTTAGGGTGAGAATGAGGGTGACCGTTCAGATGAGGGTGTGGGTTTGGGTGAGGATGAGGGGGATGGTGAAGGTGAGGGTAAAGGTTAGGTTGAGGGTGATCATGACAGTGAGAGTGAGGGTGAAAATGGGAGTGAGAATGAGAGTTAAGGTGAGGGTGAGGGTGAGTATGAGAATGAGGGTGAGGAAGAGAGTGAGGAAGAGAGTGAGGGTGAGAGTGAGGGTGAAGGTGAGGATGAGGATGAGAGTGAAGGTGAGTGAGAATGAGGATGAGGATTAAAATGAGGGTCAGGATGAGATGAGGGTGAGGAGTGTGAGAGAGGATGAGGGAGAGAATGAGGGTGAGGGAGAGTAAGGATGAGTGTGAGATTGAGAGTGAAGGTGAGGGTGAGTATGAGGGTGAGAGTGAGAGTGAGGGTGAGGGAGAGTATGAGGGTGAGGGAGAGTATGAGGGTGAGGGAGAGAATGAGGGTGAGGGAGAGTATGAGGGTGGGGGAGAGAATAAGGATGCGGGTGAGAATGAGGGTGAGGGTGAGAATGAAGGTGAGGGTGAGGGTCAGGATCATCTTCCCACAAGAATTTCAGGAGAAGTGCTGAGCATAATAAACATTGTTTCACTTGCTTCTATGGATTTCACAACATTTAACCCCATGAACAGGATGGGCCTCCAGTAGAAACTAGAGAAAATAACATGTCCTCCCAAACCTTGCAGTCTGACCTGCATGCACACTTCATTTTGATAGCCCCAATTCTGACAGTTTTGAGATCAACAATGCATTAAAAATAGGGTAGCGTCTTAGCTTCTGTTCTGTTTTCTAGCTGTTTCTCTGTCCTCCTGACCTGGGTTTCCCTGGCAACACAGAAGGAGTGAATCCCCTGACATTCCTCGACCCGTCAAAACTGAAGGCTGAGTGCAGCGTGGGATCAGGAATTGCTGTATACCCACGATGTTGCACCAATTCTCCACCATCTCCAAAATCTCATGGACAGTTTGTCCCAACCCTGGACTCGCTCATTACTACTGTGAAGAAAACCAGGACAAGATGCAGTGCGATCAGACTCAATACCACTGGAAGCAGTCAGAAAATTCTGGTATTTTAGATCTTCAGTGACAGAAAATAAAAAGTTCAGTATATTCGTCGGAAAGGCAGCCAACAATGTTGGCCAGCATTCAGCATGGACCTATATGCTTGTATAAGAAACAGGAACAGCAGCAGGCCATTTGCCCACTGAATCCTGTTCTACTATTTAATCAGATCATGGCTGATTTGATTTTGGCCTCAGCTGCACTTTCCTGACCCCTTTTCCCATTATCAGAAATGATTCCTGATGAAGGGCTTTTGCCTGAAACGTCGATTCTCCTGCTCCTCGGATGCTGCCTGACCTGCTGTGCTTTTCCAGCACCACTCTAATCTTGACTCTGATCTCCAGTATCTGCAGCACCCACTTCCGCCTAATGCCTTGTACAGTTAGCCTGCCTCCTCATGATAAAATCCAACATTCCTTTTGCCTTCCTAGTTACTTGCTGCACCTGAACACTGACTATTTTGTGATTCATGTACAAGGTTGCCTAGATCCCTCTGTTCTGCAGCAGTCTGCAGTTTCTCTCCATTTAAATAATATTTCTTTTTTATCCGGCCTTTATCCTCAGCTCATTGAAAAGACAGGGTCACCAGTCCCTTATAGAGCATGTTAACACTAATCAAGTAAAGAAGGTTCTTGTGTCTTGGGATTATAGGGACAGGAAGGACCATGGTCATACCACCAAGCATATTCAATACTGGTGACACTGCCTCCCCAGAGACAGCAGGGCAGTCAAAACTCATGCAAAAACTAGGCAAGTAGCCAAACCATCCCCAGTGGATTCCTAATGCTGTAACAGGTTTTCACCAGGACACCTAGAGATTACAGGATCTATGTTTCATTCATTTATATCCTAAGGGCAAGAATTCATTGGCATGATGTATGGTTTCTAAATCGTCCTGAATTAAAGCCTGAAAGCCAAGGCTTTACTCAGAACCACTCCCATCCTGATATGGGATCACTCATGCCCCTGAGCTGTGCCTCGAGTATCTCCATCATGATGCTCTGCTCTGCCAGCATGTTATAACCCACCTCACACTGATGGATGGCAATGGTCTGAGAAGTTGCCACATTGTAGGCAATTCTCTTTTGTCTATCATACCTTTGAAGCACAAATTGAAGAATATTATGGTGAGTGAAACAGAAGTTTTTGTTTACCAGGACTCAGGTGCATTTTGCAAAGCGGCTCTGGAGTTCATCATTGCAGTACCAAGGTTCAGCCTTGGAGGAGACTGGGGCGTTTCTTTCTCTTGTGTGCAATGCTGGCTGGGCCATCATTTATCGTCCATTACTAGTCACCAAAGTGGTGGTGAGCTGCCTTCTTAAACTGCTGCAGGCTGTTAGAGAGGGAATTCCAGGATTTTGCTTTAGTGATAGTGAAGGAACTGCATTATACTTCCAAGTGGCTTACAGTATCCTTCCACAGTCCCTGCCACATGTGTCAATAGTGTTTTAAGAGCTAAGAATGCATTCTCTCCTCAAGCAGGACTCCAAAGACAGGAGCAAGGTGTATTCAGCTCCCAACCAAATCCAGTGGATTCCTAATGCTGTAACAGGTTTTCACCAGGACATCTAGAGATTACGGGGTCTGTGTTTCGTTCATTTATTTCCCACACATTTATATATTGTACACACAAACTGTTTATCCCACAAACTGGACCTTGTGGCACATTTTCTGATCATTATATCACTGCTTGTGAGTTTGCTGTGCACAGATTGGCTATTGAGCATCCTATCTCACAGCAGTTAGTACATTTCAAAAGGCCCTCAAATAAAATCAATATACAGCAGATGCTGGAGATCTGAAATATAAAGGGAAAAAGTGCTGAAGAAACTCAGCATCTACAGAAAGAGAAACTGAGTTGATATATTGAGTCTGATATGACTCTTCCTCAGAACAGAGGCCTACAGAGTTTCACCAGCATTTTCTCTTTTTGGTTAGGAAGTTCCATGTTAGTTGTGAATTGTTTTGGTAACTTGTGAAAGATGCTATAAAAATTAAAATTCTTTCTTTCTCTAAAACTACTAGTCTGGTGGTTTTCAATTGCCTGTGTCTTACTCGAGTAGATCCCTTCTTGGGAGGCAGGAGAAAAGCACAAGCAGTTGGTTCGGAATGTCAGGTCCCAGTGCATACAGCAAGAGGTTGGGTCACTTGATTGGATTTGGGCAGGAAATCAAGCCTCTTACCATAATAGTTGCAGGGTCCACTTGCAGGAGAAGCTAGGAGCAGAGAATCTGACAGAATAACTCGCAAGCTGAAATCTCATTACTTAATCTTACATGTCTTCAAGGCTATGATCATTGTCCTGTCAGTGCTGCAGTTGACAGCATTCACTCATTGACAGAGATGTAAGAGAAAGACTTGGTCCCAGACCTGGATATTCACCAGTGGCCCACTGTTTAAGAGAGATACAAAAGGTTCTGTAGGAACACAGAAAAACTATCCCTCAAACCTTCAGCAAAAAGGAATGTCATTAACATCACTCTAAAATCCTGGCTGTTACATATAGGCAATGCACCTTACAGAAAGAGATTGTCAGAGATCGAGAAGAGGAATTTGTAACTGGAAGTGGAGGGACTAACCCTGCTAAACCTATACTGTCCCTATATCAGACCTAAAGGAAAGGAGTGACCTCAACACACAATCTCTAGACACAACTCCACATCACTGTCACAGGTCATTTGCATACAGTAAGCCTATTGGCCAAGACAAGTTGATGACAAGCCATAGATTGGGCTATGTCACATTGGACTGACCCACTTGGCTGTAAAGGGAATTACACCATTAATGGTATTACTGAATTAACAAAAGCTCCATCCGTTGTTAGAAAATTACAGAACTGATTACAAGAATCCTTTAGCTATGATTACTTTGATGGTGCACCTCATTTGTATTTGTGATAATTGAAGCTGGACTGAAAATAAATTTGATGTGGAGGTGACTGGACAAGGTCAGAAGTCACAAGGCTCCAGGTAATAGTCCAACAGCTTTATTTGAAATCAATAAGCTCTAAAAACCTGGTGTTGTATGATTTCTGAAAATAAACTTGCTTTCCTTCCCTCCAATAATTTTTCTCATATTGAATCAAATCCAGATAAATGTGAGGTGCTGCATGTTGGGAAAACAAATCTTAGCAGGACTTACACACTTAACGGTAAGGTCCTAGGGAGTGTTGCTGAACAAAGAGACCTTGGAGTGCAGGTTCATAGCTCCTTGAAAGTGGAGACACAGGTAGATAGGATAGTGAAGCAGGCGTTTGGTATGCTTTCCTTTATTGGTCAGAGTATTGAGTACAAGAGTTGGGAGGTCATGTTGCGGCTGTACAGGACATTGGTTAGGCCACTGTTGGAGTATTGCGTGCAATTCTGGTCTCCTTCCTATCGGAAAGATGTTGTAAAACTTGAAAGGGTTCAGAAAAGATTTACAAGGATGTTGCCAGGGTTGGAGGATTTGAGCTATAAGGAGAGGCTGAACAGGCTGGGGCTGTTTTTCCTGGAGCATCGGAGGCTGAGGGGTGACCTTATAGAGGTTTACAAAATTATGAAGGGCATGGATAGGATAAATAGACAAAGTGTTTTCCCTGGGGGTGGGGAGTCCAGAACTAGAGGGTATAGGTTTAGAGTGAGAGGGGAAAGATATAAAAGAGACCTAAGGGGCAACCTTTTCACGCAGAGGGTGGTACGTGTATGGAATGAGCTGCCATAGGAAATGGTGGAGGCTGGTACAATTGCAACATTTAAAAGGCATTTGGATGGGTATATGAATAGGAAGAGTTTGGAGGGATATGGGCCGGGTGCTGGCAGGTGGGACTAGATTGGGTTGGGATATCTGGTCGGCATGGACGAGTTGGACCTAAGGGTCTGTTTCCGTGCTGTACATCTCTATGACTCTAAATGTAGAAAATAGATTAAGTTCTCTGTGCACAGCATTAGCAGTCCATCAAAATAATCCCAGCTTCCTGCTCTTTCTATATAACCTAATAAACAAGTAGCGATACAGAAAAATGCCTGCATCATTGGCTTCACCAATCATTGTTTAAACTAATTTCAGATTGGCAATCATTGTAACAAGGAGGAGAAAGTGAGGTCTGCAGATGCTGGAGATCAGAGCTGAAAATGTGTTGCTAGAAAAGCGCAGCAGGTCAGGCAGCATCCAAGGAACAGGAGAATCGACGTTTCGGGCATAAGCCCTTCTTCAGGAAAGAAGGGCTTATGCCCGAAACGTCGATTCTCCTGTTCCTTGGATGCTGCCTGACCTGCTGCGCTTTTCCAGCAACACATTTTCAGCAATCATTGTAACAATACAGGGGTTGGTTAGCTCAGTTGGCTGGATGGTTAGTTTGAGCATGCCACTAGTATGGGTTCAACTCCTGCCCTGGCTGCGGTTACCATGAAGTAGTCTCCTTCTCAATCTCTCCCCTTGCATAAGGCAAGGTGACTCTCAGAGTAAACCACCAGCTTTGTCATAAGAGAGCGGGACTATGATCTCTTCACTGTTATACTCATATAACTGAAAGTATGGCAAGGTCTTTCATTCAAAATAAGAGTGATTGGAGTGACCAGAACACAATAGACTTCAACATTGTAGAATGTGAAATAGCTCCTTTGCATTTACATGGATATGTTTTGGGGAAAACTTTATATTGAGTCTAAGTCCAGCATGCAAAGACACATACTTACTGCAACTCCCCCAAAGGTGCTATAAGCTATAAATTTGATTTGTGTTTCATTGTTTAAGGTCAAGGAAGAATGTTCGCCTCAACATTAGTCTTCAGCCCTGCTGAGTTAGACACATCTATTCCTGCTTAAAACCAGCTAAAGCACAAGGAGTTTAACCTTTGGCAGCAGAGTGTTGTAAAGGAGATGAGTCACAAGCCAGAGGTATATTAGAATCTTGGAATCCTTATAGTGTGGAAACAGACCCTTCGGCCCAACAAGTCCACACCGACCCTCTGAACAGTAACCTACTCAGACCCATTTGCCTACAATTAACCCCTGACTAATGCACCCAACCTACACACACATGAAAACTATGGGTAATTCAGCATGGCCAATTCACCAAACCTGCATATCCCTGAATACTGCAGGCAATTTAGCATGGCCAATTCGCCAAACCTGCACATCTTGAATTGTGGAGGGAAACCGGAGCACCCGGAGAAAACCCACGCAGACACGGGGAGAATGTGCAAACTCCACACAGACAGTCACCTGAGGCTGGAATTGAAGCTGGGTGCCTGGCGCTGTGAGGCAGCAGTGCTAACCACTGTTTGATAGAGCTACCTCAGTTTGAGAGGGTCAGTTGTCAAGTCTGAGGCAGTGTGAATATGCTGAATGGTGAACTGACTGGGCTTGGCCTGTCAGACTGCACCAAGCCCCAGGTTTGCTTTGATATCACAAACAGTGGGAGGTGACCCTCTTCAATCTCAGGAGATTAATTTGATAATTCAACCCTCCCTTCTGCCACCTTCCGCCCTTTAAAAATTAACACTTCTTGTGGCAGGGACCATGCATTCCTGCACTTTGGAAGCCTTGCCACCAGTGGAAGAGCCATAGTATGCAGTTAGACAGATAACTGGTTTACCAAAAATCCTCCACCCGTGGTGGTTGGTGCCAAATTGTGATGCTGATCTTTTTTGTGGACTCAGTTCCACTTACCCGTCCGCTCACCGTAACCTTTAAATCTTTTATTATTCAAAGACCTAACTATTTTTGCCTTTAAAACATTCAAGGAGGGAGCTTTAACTACTTCACTGGGCAGGAAATTCCACAGATTCACAACTTTGGGTGAAGAAGTTCCTTCTCAACTCAGTCTTAAAATCTGCTCCCTCTTTGTTTGAGACTATGCCCCCTCTTTCTAGTTACACCCATCACCTTCCTGCTTCTATTTTTTCTATTCCCATCATAATGTTCTATGTTTCTATAAGATTCCTCCTCATTCTTCTAAATTCCAATGAGTATAGTCTACTCAATCTCCTCAGAAGCCAATCATTTCAACTCCAGAATAAACATAGTGACCCTCCTCTGCACCTGAAGAAGGGCTTATGCCCGAAACGTCGATTCTCCTGTTCCCTGAATGCTGCCTGACCTGCTGCGCTTTTCCAGCAACACATTTCCAGCTCTGATCTCCAGCATCTGCAGACCTCACTTTCTCCTCCTCTGCACCCTCTCCAGTGCCATTACATCACTTCTTAAGTAAAGATTCTAGCTGCTGGACAGATTGTACTATCTGTTCATCTTCCTCCAGAATACTTCAAATGTTATAGCGAAATTAAGGTCATGAAATTACACCCTGGAGTACAATATGAAATTACCTCACTGGTTTGTCTCAAATTCATCTTCATCCATTTATATCAATACACTGACACCTCCAGTAAATAGCAGAGAGAGATTTTGTGTTACCACTGCTGTCTCACAGCACCAGGACTTGGCTTCAATTCAAGACAACTGTATGTATAGAGTTTGCGTAGATCTCCCCATGTCTACATGAGTTTCCTCCAGGTGCTCCGGTTTCCTCCCACAGCCCAAAGATGTGCAGGTTAGGTGGATTGGCCGTGCTAAATTACCCATAGAGTCCAGAGATATGGAGGCTGGGTGGATTAGCCATGGGAAAGGTGTGGATAGGGTAAGGGTTTGGATGCTCTTCAGAGGGTCAGTGCAGACTTGATGGGCTGAATGGCCTGTTTCTGCACTGTCGGGATGCTATAGTGTTTTATATCATTATTCGCTTGATTCACATTGCCAACTTAATGCAAGAAAATAACATGCAAGCCTTTTTCAAAAAAACTCTCACCATGGTGCGGTCAAACAATTCATCATGCCTGGAGTTAAGATGCTATGAGTCAATAATATGCCCCTGTAATTGTCAACCCTTCCTGTATCATGAGACATGTAGATACAAGTAAACTGAGAACACCATGGACAAAGATAGCTTGCTCATCAGCAATGGGTTTTCCCAGGTGACTTGAACACATCCATAACACAACCAAATTCTGCCCCGGTGGAGAGGTAATAGTGAAAGGAACCAACTATGGGGGCAGGAAGCAGAGCTTTCTTTGACTAGCTGATGGACTCATAGCACTCCCCCTCCGCCCCTGTGCCCCCCCCCCCCCCCCCCCCCCGCCCCCCACCCCACCCCTCCCCAAAGCTCTGTTTGAAGGCTTACAAGTTGAGCATGCATGATATAAAGGAAAGGTGTCCATGTGATTTATCAGGCATTACAGCCATCTCCCACATACCAGCAGGACGTGTTGATTCTACTTGTGCCCAATGCCATGGAAGGCTGCTTTCTGCAATGGCCTGCCTCCTTGAAACATCCGATCCCAGGAAACATTCTGTGCCAACCTATCTTTCTTCCCTTGAGATTGCACAGCACCTTCTAGGCAATGTTCAGTCACCTCGCTAACTAAAAGTGGCACTGGTATTAGAAGGGGGGAGTTTGTGATATTAAGCTTGATGAATGCTCATAGAATGATCCTCCAGTAAAAGGGGCATAAGCTACCCTGGGAGTACAGTATCGCTGGTAATGCCAGCATTTATTGCCCATCACTAGTTTCCTGTAAGGGCATTACTGGACCTTCTTTTAGCAGTTTGACACAACAGATTGCCAGCTTACGTCAGAAGGCAGCTGAGAATCAATCATGTTTTTGTGGGATTAGAGTCACTGATTAAACTATGTAAACGAGATGTGTTTATTTCCCTAAAGGATGAGAGAACTAGTTGGGTTCATACAATATTCCATCTGCTTCCTGGTAATTTTTAATTGTACTAGCTTTATTAAACTGAATCCAATTTTTTAAACACTGACAGTTAGGTGGGAATTGAACTCTCACTATGAATTTTTACTTCAGAAATTACCAGGTCAGTAATTTAGAAAGATAGGAGTATAGTCAGTTTGCAGAGAAAAATAGAGCATGATGACATCCACACAGCTTCATGAAAATTGCATTCTTCTAATTCTTGCCTTTCTTTTGTCTTCCTAAACTTCACTTTGCTCCTTTAAGAGACTCTTTGCAAACCATGTCTTTGACTAAGTTTCTGGTTGCCTGTCCTAATATCTCTCTATGTTGTTTAGTATGTAATTTTGTCTACCCATGTTTTGAATGTGTTCCTGCACTATTGCAGAGCAGGTTGTCACTGTTATGTTGGAAAAGTGCAGACAATGTGTACACAGTAAGTCTCCACAAACTATGCGATAATTGCCATATTTTTAGATACCACCATGCGGTATTCTGGTTTGGTTCAGTCACTGCCACTAACGATCCCTTCTAGGGTGGCACAGTGGCTCAGTGGTTAGCACTGCTGCCTCACAGCACCAGGGTCCCGGGTTCGATTCTAGCCTTAGGCAACTGGCTGGGTGGAGTTTGCACCTTTTCCCCGTGTCTGTGTGGGTTTCCTCCCACAATTCAAAAGATGTGCAGGTTAGGTGAATTGGCCATGCTAAATTGCCCATACTGTTAAGGGACGTGTTGGTTAGTTGCATTAGTCAGGAGTAAATGTAGGATAATGGGGAATGGGTTTGGGTGGGATACTCTTCGGAGGGTCGGTGTGGACTTGTTGAGACAAAGGGCCTGATTCCATACTGTAGGGATTCTTCTCATCCTAAATCTGTACTGTGTCTAAGAGCCTGTCTAATTATCAGGAGGCCACACCACTGGTGAGTCCAAACCAAAGAGACACTTGTCTTAGATGACAAGTAGTTTATCACACAATAGCAATATGTCCTGTTTATGGTAACCTGCTGGGCAGAATTACAACTCTCAGGTCTTGTACAGAATTCACCTGCTCCCTTTGTATAATCGCGCAGCCCCATCTCGACCCAGTGACTTGGTCAAACTGGATGGAGGTCAGTGTAACATGAATGTAACTTCTTTGGGACCATTACCTTAGATGGCAGATCAGATAATGTGTTCTTGGGATGTAGTTTGAGAGGTAAGTGTTGACCATGGCTCTGCGGAGAGTTCTCTTGCATTTGGTGCAAAGGAACATCTCACACCCATCTGAGAGGCCAGACATGACCTAGAGTCTATTTGAAAGATGGCATACCTTCAACCGTGCAGCATACTTTTAGTATCACATTAGAATATCAGCCTCAATTTTGTGCTGAAGTGTCTGGAATGTCACTTGAATCTACAGCCCTCTGTTTCACTAAATAAGAACATTATAGGAGCAGGAGTAGGCCAACTGCCCGTCGAGCCTGTTCCACCATTCAATAAGATCATGGCTGATCGTTTTTGTGGACTCAGCTCTTCTTACCTGCCCTCTCACCATAACCCTTAGTTCTTTTACTGTTCAAAAATCTATCTATCTTTGCCTTAAAAACATTCAACAAGGGAGCTTGAACTGCAGGGAATTCCACAGATTCCCAACCCTTTTGGGGAAGAAGTTCCTCCTCAACGCAGTCCTAAATCTGCTTCCCCTTAGTTTGAGGCTATGCCCCTTCGTTCTAGTTCCACCCATCAGTGGAAAAAAACTCCCTGCTTCTTTCTTGTCTATTCCCTTCATAATTTTATATGTTTTCATAAGAACCCCCCTCATTCTTCTAAATTCCCATGAGTATAATCCCAGTCTACTCAATCTCTCCTCATAAACAAACCCTCTTAATTTTGGAATCAACCTAGTGAACCTCCTCTGTACCCCCTCCAGGCTTTAACCTACTCTGTCTATAGACCAAATGTCTTTAGGTGAATCCAAATCCAAATTCTGACCTTGGATCCCTCTCAGCTGCAAACCTTTCATCAGAGATACCGCTTGCTTTCTGAATTGTAACATCTGTATTAAGAAACTAGAACTTGTTGCTGTACCTCACCCAAAATTCCAACTGAAGTAACCCAAGAAATATTTCAACTGGCTGAACTCCAAAATTCATTTAATTCAGGCCAGCTCAGACAACAGAGAAAATTGCAGATCATACAACAAAGCAACTAAATCCACAGCTGGGGTTTTCCATTCTCTTCATATTAACAAGCACTCGACGCCAGTAAAGGTCACGTCAACAAATCCAATCCACTGCAAATCAATACTCCCAACAATAAACCCACTTCTATCAAGTGCAACATTTAATTCCCTTCAGGATCATTATTACAGGCTCCCTGCTCAATATTCTGTCTTTAAAGGTTACTTCCTATGATCAGTTTTGCATCAAGCAGCATAACAGGGAGATCCAGGGGTACACGTCCTTAAATACTTAAACACAGTAGTGCGAACAGAAAATGTCATAAAAAGCTGAATATAATTTTGGGAATGTTATATATAAAATATTTGGATACAAAAGCAAGAAAAGAGTGTGGAATTTGTGCAGACATTAACTAGACCACTGTTCAATTATTGTGTGCAATTTTGCAGGAAGGTTATTCAAGCTGTGGATTTGAAGCATTGTTACAGAGGACACCAAAAACTAAAGATTTTTGTGAAGGGAATAAAGGTGAAGAGAAATCCTCTACAACATTTCAGCATAATGAAAAATTTAGAGTGAGTAAACAATGAAGCATTATCAGTGTTTAACAAACCAATGTAAGAGCCACAAGAATCCTTTACCAGGAACCAAGTTCACAGTAAGTCAATTATTTTATTTATAAATCTGATCCTCTTCAGGAAAACATCTGCATCAGGAAAAATAGTCAGTGCAAGGCAGCAAAAGTCAAATTGGGGTTTTAAAAATAAACAGAAGTAACATTAGATCAGAACCTCAATTCTATAAGGAGGCCATTAGAGCATTGGATAAGATACAATGCAAAGTCTTTAGAGTATTACCAATAATGAGAAATAATTAAGAAGGAAGTTTCAAAAATTGAGTTTACGCACCCAAACTGAGAAAAGGGAGAGACCCATTGGCAATTTAAAAAATACGATAGCTTTAGAAAGAGTAAAAGCTAAAGGATTATCACTGGTTAATAAATTAGTATATGGACCAAAGATTCATGATTATAATCAGAAGTTTGTTTTTATACATGCAGGATTATTAGAAGTTGGAACTGCTTTACTGTCTGCATTCAGATGGTGGATACACCCTAATTATAGAAAAAAAATCGGATGAGTATTTGGAAATATAGGTAATGAGCTACAGGGGCAGGGCATGAAAGTTGGATTACAGTAGATGGATCCAATTGAAATGACTAACCTAGCTATTGGTGCAGGAAGGTCAGGATCCGAGATACGATGTAAAGATTCTGGGAGAAGTTTTGGAGAGGGTTAATTACCTCACATACCTGGGTGGGGCAGCAAGAAGATCAAATTATGGAAATGGGAATGAAGAAATATGAACATACAAATTAGGAGCAGGATTGGACTGCTCCCATGCAGTAAGGTCATGGCTGATCTGATTATTCCACATTTCTACCTACCCCTGATAACTGTATATTTTCTTTGCTAATCAACAATCCAGCTAGCTTTACAATATTCAAAGACGTTACTTCCACTGTCTTTTCAGAAAATAAGTTCCAAAGACAATGGGCTTCTGTAAGAAACAACATTCACTTCACTCTGTCTTACACCTTGCTTCTCTCACAAGAGGAAACATCCTCTCCCCATCCACCATCTCAAGACCCTTTGGAATCTTCTATGGTTTCAATCTTACTCTCATCTCTTACTCCTCCACTCCAGTGGATACAAACCTGGACTTTCCAACCTTTCTTTAAGAGACAACCCACATATTCCAGACATTAATCGAGCTGACCTTCTCTGAGATGCTTCCCATGTATTTATATTCTTCCTTAAATAAGTAGACCAACACTGTATACAATATACCAGATGTGACCTCACCAATGCCTTTTATACTTGAAACATAACATCTCTACCATTTTATTCAATTCCTGTCGTGATAAGCAATAATATTTTATTAGCCTTCTAAATTACTAGCTCTATCTGCATGCCAACTGTCTGCAACTCATGCATTGGTGCACCCAGGTTCCTCTGCATCTCAGAATTCATCATTTAGATCATATGCTTCCTTTTATTCTTAGAACATGAAATCGGAACAGGCCTGTCAACCCCTCCAGCCTGCTCTGCCATTCAATTGGATTCTGGCATTCTCATATCCACTTTCCTGCCCTTTCTCTATAACCCTTGATTCCCTGACAGATCAAGAATCTATCTCTCTCAGTCTTAAATATATACAAGGACTGCGCCCCCACAGCTCTCTCTAGCAAGGAGTTCCAAAGATACACAACCCACTGAAAGAAGAAATTCCTCCTCATCTCAGTTTTAAATTGGCATCCCTTTATTCTGAGACTATACCCTCTGATCCTAGACTCTCCCATGAGGGAAATGTCCTCTCAGCATTACCCTGTCAAGCCCCTAAGGAATCTGGTATGTTTCAATGGGATCACCTCTCATTCTTCTAAACTTCAGTGAGTAGAGTTCCAAGCTGTTAACCCTTTGCTCATTAAGACAATCTGTCCACATTAGGGATCATCCTAGTGAACCTTCTCTGAACTGCCTCCAATGAAACAATATCTTTCCTTAAATAAGGGGACCAACACTGCTCACAGTACTCCTGAATGTGGTCTCACCAGCCCCTTGTACAGTTGCAGTAAGACTTCCCTAGTCTTATACTCCAACCCCTTTAAAATAACGCCCAAAATTTCATTACCCTTCCTGATTCCCTGCTGTACCTGGGTGTTAGCTTTCTGTGCTTTGTGCACAAGTCACCCCCAAGTCCCTTTGTGTTGCAGCTTTCTGAAGTTTCCCTCCATTTAAATAATACCCTGTTCTTTTGTTCTCCCTTCCAAAATTAACAACTTCACATTTTCCAACATTTATCCTCCATTTGCTAACTTCTTGTCCACTTAACCCAGCAAAATCTCTCTGTAAACTGTTTGCATCCCTCTTTCAACTTGTCTACTTTCGTATCATGTCAAAATGGACAATTTCACATTTTCTCACAAAATACTCCATTTGCTAAATCTTTGCCCACTCACTTAACCCTTTTGGAGCCACATTATGCCTCTTTCAGTACTCACTTTCCTTCCTAACTTTGTATCATCTAGCAACCATGAGTTTGACCCATTCACCTGAGTCATTTATCAGGCCAGAAGTCAGATGACACCAGGTTATAGTCCAACAGGTTTATTTGAAATCACAAGCTTTCGGACCAGGTCACAAAGCGGCAATGCTCTGAAAGCTTGTGATTTCAAATAAACCTGATGGACTATAACCTGGTGTCGTATGACATCTGACCTTGTCCACCCCAGTCCAACACTGGCACCCCCACATCATGAGTCATTTATAAAAATGATAAAAAGGCCAGGTACCCACACTGATCCCTGTGGTGCACCATTCGTTACATAACACCAACCAGAAAATGACCCACTTATGCCTCCATACCATTTCTTGCCAGCTAACTAATCTTCTATCCATGCCAATATATTACTATTTATATAATGTACTTTTATTAGCCACAATAATTTTTATGCGATGCCTTATCAAATGGATTTGTGCTGGATGGAGTAATTGGAAGAAGTTCAATGGAGTATTATTTTGACAGGAAAATATCCAAAGCGGTTGTGAGACAGAAGTTGTTATGTAATTCAGAAACATCGAGAGGAATTGGACCGAAATGTCTATTTCTATGCCTATGACTCTATAAGAGAGGAACAATTGGATATTACTGAGATTTGGATGCTGAGATAGATGTGGAGAATAATGCGAAAGGATAAGGTCAGGAATGACCATCTCAGGAGGTCAGTGACATTGAGGAGCATCAAAGAAAGTAGCTGTGCAGAGGTTGAAATGGTCTGGTCATTGTTATTGGAGAGAGAGGAAATGTGGTGAGATGAGTGATGGGGGAGGCGGGGGGGTCGCACTGCTATGAAGGAGAAGAGGAAGGCTTGAAACCAGATGGGAAGCCAGGATGCTTAAGTACAATCTGATTGGAAGAGGGATGGGTGAATGACAGGAGGAGATAAAGAAAGGTAACTAACAAGAATCATGACTACCCCTTGGAAAATGAGAACAGCTGATAGAAGACCCGATTGCTATACAATGAACTGAATGGCCTACTTCTGTCCCTCTAAGTTCAGTAGCTCCTACAGTACAAGATATTATAAGACTCACTGAAATTGGTGTCATTGGGCTCAACTTAAATCAATGTGATCTGAAAACTATTTTAAAACTGCTTTCCAAATTATGTACAAAATACATCTACAATTACAACTTGTACTTTAATTACTGAATACCAGAGTAAATGCTTTATCAATAAGTGAGATATGTCACTTCGGTCTGGTTAACTAACACTCAGGGGTCTGAAGTGAAAATACTTCTAATCATGTTTTAAAATGATAATATTATCTTATCACTTTACTTGACCTCGAGACTAGTCATTCAGCAGATTCCAGCAATTACATTCAATGGGCTTAGGCCACAATAATAAGATATTTATTAGCATTTCTACACAGAGTAGCATAACAATAATTCCATATACAAAAGCCACAGCCATTTCATACTCAACACATGCTAATCTCAGATTTAAATGGAGTACAATCCTAATATTAACAAATTCTGGAAGTATAATTTAATTTTGAAAGCCTTATGCCTGGTTGTAAATCTAATTTTTCTTCATTCATTCCTCAAAAGTGATTAGTAACTCTTTTCCACAAACATTGTCACTTAAAGTTTCTCAAAAAGCAAACGCAGCAGAAAAGATTACTTACTCTGCCGGTGTTGTGCTATTGAACGCAGCATCCAAAACATAGGAGTGAGAAAGCTACTGTTAGTTAATCAGAGCACTGGTCTAAGGAGCCCACACACACAAACAAACACACATTATTGTCTATTGCCTCAGTGCAGTTGCAGAATCTTCGTCGTGCACTCTCAGAGGACAACACAACATACACACTTCAGGATGGCTTGCACTGCTACAATCATGACATGGGAAGAATGTGGGGGCTAAAAAGAGCAACATCAGACAGTGACGTAAGCCTTAATGAGAGAAAACCGTCCAAGCTTTAAGTACTGAAAGTTGCAACCACATGAAGGCAAGGTGCTCAGAAATCGTACCATATAGTGCTGATCTGCAAGGGACTTGAAATAGCTACCACCTCTGGCTGAAATACTGCATTACATGCAAAACCTGTTGCACCGCTTTTCATTTTATATGACTACAGTGTTGCTTCAAGGACTCATGTACATAGTTATAACAAAATCCATCAAAATTTCAAACTCTACATACTCTGTTGTTCACAAATTATAGGCAGTTTTACATGCAAATAAATTCCTGACTGCACTGTGATGTCAATAACAAAATCAAGCAAGCTTCCAACATAGAATATCTGCCACGCTATTTCTCAATGTTAATCAGCTGAACTTTACAGAACATAGGCATGAAACTTGAAAACACCTTTTATGTTGACTGGTACTGCACCTTTAATGCACCATTTTTTATCTTTGACACAGTCCTCTCAAACATAGCACTTACCCAAGCAACTGTGCTTACCACACACTGCAGTAACCTTTGAGAAGATCAAACCTCACTGTTGGCTTCAGCTCCCTTCTGAAACAATAAAATCCGGGTTGGCTCATTTCCTGTTTTCTCTATGTGCCAGTTTCTATTTTTCCATGAGGGCACTGGAATAATCTTTCACGTGAGCAGGCAGTCACATGCACTGGGCACGATTGGATACTGAATTCCCTGAAAACATCAAAAATATTTCCAGGGTATAGTATCCCCACTGACTACAACAGAGCCTGCTTTATGTAAACTTCACATCAGTTCCCTGTATTTAAACTGAAAACCAAACACATCCTACTTTAGCATATAAATATTTGTTATGGATAAACCCTCCAGCACAATTCTAAATTTGCCATTGTGCTCACCAATTTTCTCTGTTATTAAGTTTGTCTCTACATTACAGGGTTGTGTAAATCAGATTTGCTTCACATTAATGCCCAAAACCTGGAGTCGGAACTCTGTCTATTGTGTAAAAGCAATTACTTACTCTGCCGGTGTTGTGCTATTGAACGCAGCATCCAAAACATAGGATCCAACCTTAGGACTTTGTGCTTAGATTTATATCCCCTTCCCATCCATAACAATTACAGAGTGCAGTTATTATTCTTGAATGATCATTAAAAATATAAAACAATTCTGCTTAAAAGATCCAAGACTTTCTTGTTTATTAATTTTCAGAAATGTAGGGATGTCTTTGTCTTTTCCTGTTCAGCTTAATAAATAGTCAACATATTGTGTGTGATTTCAAATAGAAAAGGTGAATATGAGTCTCAGTCATTCATATTGACACTCCCACACAACAGAACACTCACAATAGTGTCTAAGTACAGGTAGGTGTAGCTGAGAACCAGGGTGGCCCAGTGGTAGCACTACTGCCTCATAGCACTGGGAGCCCAGGTTCAATTCCACCCTTGGGTGTCTGTGCGGGGTTTGCAGACTCTTTCTGTGCCTGTGTGGGTTTTCTCTGGGTGCTCTGGCTTCCTCCCACAGTCCAAAGATGTGTAGGTTAGCTGGATTGGCCATGGGAAATGGAGGATTTCTGGGTGGGATGCTGAATGGCCTTCTTTCATACTGTAGGAATTCTAACCACTGGGTACAGATCTCAAGTATTGGCAGTGGAAGGATAAAGCTTTTTTGCACAGTGGGTGATTGTAGTATAACATTCATTCCTTGAAATGGTAGTCGAGGAAAATTCGTTGGTGGCTTTCAAAGGGAAACTGAATAAGCCCCAGAAATGGAAAAGATTGTTGTGGCTGCAGAGGTAAACATGGGAAATAGGACTAGCTAAATACCCTCCATCTGTAATGTAACCATTCTCGAATGATATTCTATATATGTCTTTATC
This sequence comes from Chiloscyllium plagiosum, assembly GCF_037043375.1. NCBI lineage: Eukaryota > Metazoa > Chordata > Chondrichthyes > Orectolobiformes > Hemiscylliidae > Chiloscyllium > Chiloscyllium plagiosum. Next base: position 56,197,276 of record NW_028270160.1, read on the forward strand.
ATGCATTATCTGTTAACACTGCTTTCTGTACTGACCTATTTAACACAATGTCACAGGGCTAAATCTTCTTCTTGGTAAAGTGTAAGTTATATTGAGTTTTTTGGCGATATTTTCGCTCGATGGCCTAGCAGGTTCTCTCGCTATATCTCACCTGAACAAATATCTAACCCATCCCTAGGCATCCCTCTCATCCAAGTCTAGCCTCATGTTACTGAGCACCGTCCCCAAAAATAACTCGCCATTGCTGGGATAGACCGGCATCCCTCGTCTGTTGCCATCTTTAAAAGCCTGTTGTGCACCCCTCCCCCCAGTCAGCCCAGAGCTGCCCCCACACAGATCCTGACATTTGCTTGGGATGGGGCAGATGGGAGAGATTTGGCACCCTGCCTTGTGGACAGAGACTTGGACAGGGCAATGCAGAGGGGAAATGCCCTTTTGCCCCAGAATCAACAGCAGAGCATGCCAACCTGGTCCTGGTTTGTCACCCAGGTTAAAGCAGTCACAGCCATCTCGAAGGACTTCACCTTCCTGCAGGAAGAAAGCCAATGATATTATCCATTCCACTGATGCAAGTGCTCGATCTTCAGTCAGATACCTCATACTTACTCTCTCTCTGCTGCTGCACCCGCCTCCCCCCAAGGCTCATGCTCTCCCACTCTCACTATCGTCTGCAACTTCTTCCCTCTCTCGCTGTCACCCATCCCAACCTCCGACACCACTAACCCAGCATGCCGCCCACTCACTCACTCAGGACAGGAACGTCTCCCTCAATACCCACCCCTCTCTCATTCCAGGAAGAAGACAGCCCACAATAGGATGGAAAGAGTCAAGGTTTGACTCACCCCTCACTGATAAATGGAGAGGACCCTGACTTTGACTGCCCCAAGTGGCTCACTGACCATGTCCAAACCCTTGGTCTGGTATTGGAGGCTGCCCTTGACTTGCAGGGGTGGGGCCTTTGAGTGAAGGCTGACTTGATTGTAACCAGACTTGCCGAAAAGCATCACAAGTTTCCTGGACTTGTGCCTTCTCTAAATGGAATGGAAATGTGGCTGTACTGTGAACCTGATATCTCTGGCTGGGAGGAGGGGTGGGAAATACCAAAAGGCAAGGTAAGGATGCTGCGGTATCCAGGTAGGCCTCAGAGTGAATATGCATGTTGACAGCAAGTGATGAGTCCAGAGGTGCAGCTTGGTCCAGTCCATGAGCTGGTTGTGTGTCCCTGGACACACAATGTCCTTGCTGCAGCATTATAGTGAGAGTTACTGGTACAGTCAGAGGTACAGCACTACAGGGCAGATACATCCTGTAAGTGGATTGGAGATGTGCCAGGAGGGTTCATAGAGGCCGGCATATGTTAGATGCCAATATCCATGAATGTGGTGAGTGATTGGTGCCAATGGAGCATGCCCTGAGATGCCATGGCCTAGTCCAACATGAAGGACATTTGGAGCCCATGGTGAGCTGATGTCACTGGTACTTGCTGTGACGTCCATGCCAAGAATTCTTAACATTTAGTTTGTTTAGTAAGACAGGAAGTTGAATGTCAATAGGCGGAATGTCCTGTTAGACTGGTGATCAACAAGGAATAATTCCCTGTAGCTCACCGTTGCCCAGTGAGAAACTCACCTCAGTACTTGGCAATGGCATAAAAGCTGCAACAAATCAATGAAGATGGGTTTTGCCAGACCACATCAAATTCTGCCCCAAATTCACCATCACTAGGCTTCTATAACATCCTCCACATTAATGTTTTATAAGAAAGGAACAACGGATGTATTTATGTTCTGAAAAGAAGCTAAGGATTGAAAGGAATTGCTCCGATTTTTCCTGATTGTATCACTGCAGCACATAGCTATCACCAACATTGCCTGTTCAGTTGAACGATTCCATTAAAGGTGTGAAACTTACAAGTGTTACATCAGTTTTGGAACAGCAGCTTGCAAAGAAAGTACAGAGTATGGGAAATTCACAAACACATCGAGCATTTAGCGCTTCCATTGAGCAAGCGATTTTGCCAACAACTTAATCTGTGCATTTGAACGGGATTGAAGGTGTGGTGTTTGTAAATGGAAGGATACTGCCACCAGTCCTCTTCCCTTGACTGCAGTCTAAGGGCCTACTTAGCTTACAGGGGGAGAAGAACAACCACTAGTGAGTCTTATCAAGAAGAGAATCTGAACAGGATCTAACGATATTGCATGGTAACAAATAGGTACAATTTACATTAGCTTGTTAAATATTTACCAGGACCATTGGGAGACATATTAACAAACGTGAGCCCTTCAAAATCCAGAACTGTCCTCCTGATATCTCCATCCAAGACTGTATAGCATCATCAGTTTTGGTGGAGTTTAATATACTACACTGCATAAATCCTTTCTGAACTTTTACCTTATGGAACAGTAAAGAGAACATATTCTCCATTGGATCAGGTATGACTCAGTTGGTTCCAGTCTCACATTTGAATGACAGATCTTCCACCTCTCAGTGGAAAACCATCTCCTATGGGCTGTGTCCCCTGAATGCAGACATGATAGCAATTGAAGGAATGCTCCTCCAAGAATACACAAGAGAGTTAAATGCCAGCTACAAACCCTGGCTTTTAAAGAATAGAGTGCCGTGTGACTGTGCTATGGTTCAGGTTGCACTGTTCACAGCTGAGAACTTCCTCTTGACATTGCAAAAACAGAAAAGAAATAAAGTTTCACTCACTGATTGCTGAAAACAAGTCAAGTCAGCAAAGCCATTGCTGGAGGAAAGTGGATAAACTCCTCTTAAGCTTATTGCAGAATCTCCAACTGTCAATGTCAGCATGACCAGCCTCACTTAAGGTAACGGCTGTAATGATCACAGAATCACAGATTGGTTTCCACATAAAAGGTGCCTGTAATAGCACTTCAAACGAACATCATCACCCTGTGCCAACTCCCTGCAGTTTCTCCATACTTCGCATACTGCTCCCTTCCAAATACCACAATCTATTTGCTACGGCAAACTCGCCCAGGAACCAATTGTAACAAGAGCAAGAGGAGGAAACACAGGCTGCATGAAATGCCACTGAGACTGTTTATTAATAGAAGTAATTATTTTACCTCAAAGTGCACCCAAAACACCACACAGCCATAGAGTTATACAGCATGGAAACAGATCCTTCAGTCCAACCAATCCATGCCGACCATAATCCCAAGCCATACTCGTCCCACCTGCCTGCACTTGGTCCAAATCCCTCCAAACCTCTCCTATTCAAATTGTACCCACACCCACCACTTCCTCTGGAATAGATAGTGGGGTTCAGAGGTGAGTGAGAAATTAGTACTGAACTGGATTTAGTTTTTGGCAAGTTGAAATTAATTGAAGATGAGGATAGGGGACAGCAAATACAGATTTGCCAAAGTTGAACCTGACAGGGGATAAATATTCAGCACCCAAACTGGTGACATAGGGTAAAGGTGACTGACATTATATAGCAGAAATTAAATATATTGTTGGGTTCAACCTAGCTGAATGGTCAGGGGAAGAGAGGGGAGAAAAGGTCTAGTTTAGAGTTAATGAGTGGAATTATAAGAGTAGCTTTGATGCTACAAATGTGAATGTTTGGTCAGAATCACAACACATTCCATCATTGATTTTGATGCCTATTCCTGATTCTGTGGGTAGGGGGTGGAGCTAGGGAGGGGAGAAGCCAATAAGATGAACGTAGAATGGACAGGATCAATGCATGAATAAGCCATGAGAGAGAAGGTCAAGGTGTGGGTCATTGAAGAGGACAAAGAGGTTGGAGGAGGGTTTGTACTTATTTATCCATTTATTGTCATGTGTCTTTTGTTACAAAACGCAGTGAGAAGTGTTCTACAGCGTAGCCACTCTGTGGCGCCATTTTAAAGCACAGAAAATTAAATTAAAACATAGAACTTGCCCCAAATTTTGCCCTGTCACATGTGGGTGAAGAAATTTAAATCATAGAATCACAAAGGTGCTAACGGTGCAGAAGAGGGCAGAAAAATAAAAAAGTAGCGATCAACTTTACAATCCTCCTTGTTCGGTGCTCTGCCCTGGCCCATTGAGCTGCTGGCCAGGCATGGGTCCCCTTCACCGCAACTCCAGTGCCAGAATAAGAGTCGCCCTTCTTTGGTGCCATCTCATCTCCACCAATGCCCTCGCCACTCCGAGTCCTCACCGGACCTCACCAATGCAGGCATCGGGTACCACACTGTCCCAAACCCAACTCTGCTGCCGCCAAGAGTCCACCTTGGGCACACCTCACCGATGCTGCCCAATCTCGTACTGGTCCCAAACTTGCCTCCGCCACCGGTTCCATGAATCTGCAGTGAACATAGGCACCACCAGGAACCCAAACCGTTTTCAGAAGAAGGAAGATGGCAGTAGATTTGAGGAGAGGTCCCAATGCTTATGGATTATTTACAATGAAAATGTATGCTCTCTAGAATGAAAAAAAATCATCAACTTGATCAATGATCTCTCTGTCCTTAGCTGAGATGAGTTTCCTCAACCTGGCCTTGGTGTGAACAGACTTTATTGACGTTCAGAAGCTGGGCTGGCAGGAGTTCAAGCACAGAGGAGGTGGATCATGTGAAAATGAATTAGACCAGTCCTGAGGCAGAGATAAAAAAGTTTCAGCTGGCCGAGTAAAATGTTGGCAGAGGAGGATGAATGGATGAATTCAATGTTAACTTTGAATTTATTTTAAATTCATGGAATGTGAGTGTCATTGGCTAGATCAACATTTATTGCCCATCCCTAATTGCCCTTGAGAAAGTGATGGTGAGCTGGCTTGTCAAACCACTGCAGTCCGTGTGGTGTAGGGACCCCCACAGAGCAGCTAGGGGACAGTGATGCAAGATTTTGAGGCAGCAGAAATGAAGAAATGGTGAATGGCTTGAAGGAGAACTTCTGGGTAGAGCCCAGAACAGGTGCTAAATCACCAGGGCCTGTGCCTGCCTACCTTTCCAAAATGGCTAACTCACACCCTGATCTACTTTTAACAAGTGCACAGTTAGTGCTTTACTCTGAGACAAAGTGCCAGCTCTTGACCATGAGAACCCTTGGAACAAGAGCTTGATTCCCTGTGTCAATTTGTTTAACAGTCAGGGTGCACTGGCTTCTCATTGAATGAGCGAGTACAAGCAAGATAGGCTGAATGGCCGTCTTCTGTACCGTGGCACCTTTGTGATTCTGTGATTTAAATTTCTTCACCACATTTGGCAGAGTGAGAGTTGAGGCAAGTGTTTTAAGCTTTTTATTTGTCACTTGTATGCCATCCTCTGATATATTGCTATTGTTTTGGCATAGTTTGTCTTGTTTTCTTAATGCATGGTAGGTTACCATTAACTCATGGACCATTGCCATTTGAAAAGTATTATTTTATTTCTTTCTTATCCTCACCTCATAATTTATTTCATTAACTGCCCGTTGGCTAAGTTAATTACTACCATGAGTCATGTTAATAATTCTACACTATGAACTTCTTCATTAGATCTTTACATTTCTTAATCATTGGCTTTCTTTCATTTGTAATATTGTTGTGTCTGTTTTGGGCCTTGTCAACTTTGTGGTTTGCTCTAGTTTGTTCGTGGGATCTGGATATTAGTGGCTATGACAGTATGGTGGTGGTAAGCTGCCTTCATATAGCCACTTTGGTCTTTGTGATCTAAGGATAGCCTCTAGGGAGAGAGCTCCTGGATTTTGATCCAGTGACAATATATATTTCAAGGCAGGATGACGAGAGCCTTGAATGAGAACCAGCAGGGGGTGGTCTTCCCATTCAGCTGCCGCCTCTTGTCCTTCTAGATGGTGGCGGTCACGTGTTTGAACAGTAAAGCCAGGGGAGTGTTGGTGAGTTATTGCAATGCATTGTGGGGCACCAATGCTGCCAGGAGCGATTATTGATGGAGTGCCATTCCACTTTGTCCTAAAATGGTGTCAAGCTTCTTGCGTGTTGTTAGAACTGCAGGCAAGTGGGGAATCCAAGATCATAAAATCGAGGAATTGTTCACCCCTGGCACCAGGATTGTGGATGTACAGTGGAGAGGGGTTAGGAGGAATGATTTATGCTGAAAGACTATACCCGTGAAAATTTTCCTTGTTGAAAGGCAAAAGTTTAGCTTTGCTATCATCACATACTTCACTACAGCATGGCATAAAATGGACAGCAAATAGTCTTTTCAACTCAGCATGTGTGAGAACAGCTTAAAGCTCAAATAAACAATTGAGGAACAAGAGCTGAACACCTTCAAAGGATTTTATCTTGTTACTTGGGATTAACTGGAATGTTCTAACAAACTGAATTGAGAATTAAGCAAATAAAGTGTCACAGCAGCTTTCTGAAAGCATCAACAATGGGGTTTTTTTGAGAGAGATGCTTGAGCTAAAGAGAAAAGAAGATGCTTTGGTCTGCAATCAGGTCTCCTCAGGCCCCTGCCTTGAGAGGTTGCTGGCTGAGAGTATCTCAGTATGGATAACAATGGCCTCCCCAGGCTGGAAGAACAACCCGTTGAACTAAACCTTTTGAAAAGAAACACTGGCCCAGATCATTCAGTTACCACATCGTCAGAGTTGGGAAACAAGCTGAAAGATGCATATCCAGACCAACACATGAACGTATGGCCGGGAACGAGATTAGGCCTCTCAGCCTGCTTAGCCATTCATTAAAGTCATGGCTGATCTGATTTTACCTCGACTCTACATTCCTGCATCTGCCCGATAATCTTGCATCCCCTTGCGAATCCAGAATCTATCTACCTCTGCCTTAAAAATATTTAAACATTCCGCAGCCATTGCCTTTTGAGGAAGGGAATTCCAAAGATTCACAATCCACTAAGAGAAAAAAAGTGTTTCCTCACCTTTATCTTGTGTGAACAACTCCTTATTTTTAAACGATGACTCCTAGTCATGGATTCTCCTGCAGGAGGAAACATCCTTTCCACATCCACTTGGTCAAATCTCCTCAGGATCTTATCTGTTCCATTTAAGTCACCTCTGATTCTTCTAAACTCCAGAGGGTACAGGCCTAGTCTGGTTAACCTCGTCACAGATGGTAATCCGCTCAGTCCAGAAGTAAAAGTCCTAATGTACAAACGGATGTGGAAATCTCTGGTTAGGTTTAAACTTTGGGTGGACTGATATCTGCTTCCTGAGCTTCCACCGCACCCCTTGGGAATGTCTCTGATACCATGCTCAGGCTAGAAACTTCAGCCATTGAGGTGGGACATAACCACACACTTACCATGGAAACGTTACACAGTTTAATACCAGAACCAGCTCAGTGATCAACCAGCAGAACGCAACTGTGCACCCTCCTCCCACGGCAAGCAGATCTGACTGGTTCCTGGCTAGACTGCACCATACCCCACCCCTACCCCGCACTCACCCCCATCGACTAGTCAACTAACACCCTCCCACCTAAGCAACAATCCTACATCCCCTCCCTCCAACTATACCCCCAACCAGCCACCTCTAACCTCATTTCCATATTCAGGATGGGATTCCCAGATGGACTCAGTGGCCGGCCTGAAGCAGGAACTGGACTTCAGACGACAGGAGGATGCTGCTCAGGAACCAGTGAAAATTGTCCCCTGCACTCAGCTGGACCTCAGAAAGGGGAGGAAGGAGAATGAGGTCAAAGATCAACTCACTTTGCCAGGCCTCGTCTCAACCGGGCTCCTGTTAGCAGCACCTCTTTTCAGGCCATGCAAGGAGACCATCATGGTTCCCATACGCAGGTCTCATGGCTCTCCTACTCAGGCCTCATGGCTCTCCTACTCAGGCCTCATGGCTCTCCTACTCAGGTCTCATGGCCCCTGTACTCAGGCCTCATGGCTCTCCTACTCAGGCCTCATGGCTCTCCTACTCAGGTCTCATGGCTCTCCTACTCAGGCCTCATGGCTCTCCTACTCAGGTCTCATGGCCCCTGTACTCAGGCCTCATGGCTCTCCTACTCAGGCCTCATGGCTCTCCTACTCAGGCCTCATGGCTCTCCTACTCAGGCCTCATGGCTCTCCTACTCAGGTCTCATGGCCCCTGTACTCAGGCCTCATGGCTCTCCTACTCAGGTCTCATGGCTCTCCTACTCAGGTCTCATGGCTCCCGTACTCAGGTCTCATGGCTCTCCTACTCAGGACTTATGGCTCTCCTACTCAGGTCTCATGGCTCTCCTACTCAGGTCTTATGGCTCTCGTACTCAGGCCTTATGGCTCCTGTACTCAGGCCTCATGGCCCCTGTACTCAGGCCTCACGGTCCCTGTACTCAAGCCTCACGGCCCCTGTACTCAGGCCTCACGGCCCCTGTACTCAGGTCTCATGGCACCTGTACTCAGGCCTCATGGCTCCTGTACTCAGGCCTCATGGCTCCTGTACTCAGGCCTCACGGTCCCTGCACTCAGGCCTCATGGCACCTGTACTCAGGCCTCATGGCACATGTACTCAGGTCTCACGGCTCTCGTACTCAGGCCTCACGGCTCTTGTCCTCAGGTCTCATGGCTCTCATACTCAGGTCTCATGGCTCCTGTACTCAGGCCTCATGGCTCTCGTACTCAGGCCTCGCGGACCCTCCACTTGGGCCACATGGCTCTCGTACTCAGGTCTCATGGCTCCTGTACTCAGGCCTCATGGCTCTCGTACTCAGGCCTCGCTGACCCTGTACTTGGGCCTCATGGTTCTCGTACTCGGGTCTCATGGCTCCTGTACTCAGGTCTCGTGGCTCCGGTACTCAGGCCTCACGGCCCATGTACTCAGGTCTCGTGGCCCCTGTACTCAGGTCTCATGGCCCCTGTACTCAGGCCTCATGGCTCTCTTACTCAAGTCTCATGGCTCTCCTACTCAGGTCTTATGGCTCTCGTACTCAGGCCTTATGGCTCTCGTACTCAGGCCTTATGGCTCCTGTACTCAGGCCTCATGGCCCCTGTACTCAGGCCTCACGGTCCCTGTACTCAAGCCTCACGGCCCCTGTACTCAGGCCTCACGGCCCCTGTACTCAGGTCTCATGGCACCTGTACTCAGGCCTCATGGCTCCTGTACTCAGGCCTCATGGCACCTGTACTCAGGCCTCATGGCACATGCACTCAGGTCTCACGGCTCTCGTACTCAGGCCTCACGGCTCTTGTACTCAGGTCTCATGGCTCTCATACTCAGGCCTCATGGCTCCTGTACTCAGGTCTCATGGCTCTCATACTCAGGTCTCATGGCTCCTGTACTCAGGCCTCATGGCTCTCGTACTCAGGCCTCACGGACCCTCTACTTGGGCCTCATGGCTCTCGTACTCAGGTCTCATGGCTCCTGTACTCAGGCCTCATGGCTCTCGTACTCAGGCCTCGCTGACCCTGTACTTGGGCCTCATGGCTCTCGTACTCAGGTCTCATGGCTCCTGTACTCAGGTCTCATGGCTCCGGTACTCAGGCCTCACGGCCCATGTACTCAGGCCTCATGGTTCTCATACTCAGGTCTCATGGCTCCTGTACTCAGGCTTCACGGCCCGTGTACTCATGTCTCATGGCTCTCATACGCAAGTCTCATGGCCCCTGTACTCAGGCCTTACGGCCCCTGTACTCAGGCCTCACGGCCCCTGTACTCAGGTCTCATGGCCCATGTACTCAGGTCTCATGGCTCCTGTACTCAGGCCTCATGGCTCCTGTACTCAGGCCTCACGGCCCCTGTACTCAGGTCTCATGGCCCCTGTACTCAGGCTTCATGGCTCCTGTACTCAGGCGTCATGGTCCCTGTACTCAGGCTTCATGGCTCCTGTACTCAGGCCTCACAGTCCCTGTACTCAGGTCTCATGGCCCCTGTACTCAGGCTTCATGGCTCCTGTACTCAGGCCTCACAGTCCCTGTACTCAGGTCTCATGGCCCCTATACTCAGGCTTCATGGCTCCTGTACTCAGGCCTCACTGTCCCTGTACTCAGGTCTCATGGCTCCTGTACTCAGACCTCACGGCCCCTGTACTCAGGTCTCATGGCTTCTGTACTCAGGCCTCACGGCCCCTGTACTCAGGTCTCATGGCCCCTGTACTCAGGCCCTCACGGCCCCTGTACTCAGGTCTCATGGCTTCTGTACTCAGGCCTCACGGCCCCTGTACTCAGGTCTCATGGCCCCTGTACTCAGGCCCTCACAGCCCCTGTACTCAGGCCTCACGGCCCCTGTACTCAGGCCTCATGGCCCCTGTTCTCAGGCTTCATGGCCCCTATACTCAGGTCTCATGGCCTGTGTACTCAGGTCTCATGGCCCGTGTACTCAGGTCTCATGGCTCCTGTACTCAGGTCTCATGGCCCCTGTACTCAGGTCTCATGGCCCCTGTACTCAGGTCTCATGGCTCCTGTACTCAGGCCTCACAGTCCCTGTACTTGGCTTCATGGCCCCTGCACTCAGGTCTCATGGCTCCTGTACTCAGATCTCATGGCTCCTGACCTCATGGATAAAATTATGGATACATTCATAACTTGATTAGAACATGGAGTCGGTAAAATTGTAGTTGATCATGCCATGATATGAGTCTCACAGTTACACCTCTTATCCATTACAGCTAACCTCACTCAACTAAATGGAACAAGAACTGGGCACTAGCCAATAAAGACCAAGCAATGTTCTTGTTAATTAAGGATTCAACAAGGGCAGCTGGTTTCAAAGTTGTCAACTTTTTGCTGATAAATACTGTGTCTTCTACCTGCCTATCATACTAGAGGAAGGAGCAATGCTCTGAAAGCTAGTGCTTTGAAATAAACCTGTTGGTCTAGAGCCTAGTGTTGTTTGATTTTTGATCTTGTCATTTAAGGAGCAGCTTCAAGATCAAAACACCACTTACACAGAATCCCTATGGTGTGGAAGCAGGCCATTCAAACTGACAAGTCAACACCGAACCTCGGAAGACCATCCCACTGAGACCCATCCCCACAACCCTGCATTCCCCATGGCCAATCAACCCAGCCTGCACACTCTGGCCACTATGGGCAATTTAGCCTGGCTAATCCACCTAACCTGCACATCTTTGGACTGTGGGAGGAAACCGGAGCACCCAGAGGAAGCCGATGTGAAGAATGGGCAAACTGGACACAGACAGTTGCCCGGATTATAGGAGGAAACCGGAGTACTCGGAGGAAACCCATGCAGAAACGGGGAGAAATGCAGATTCCACATAGACAGTCACCCGAGGCTGGAATCAAACCCATTTCCCTGGCGCTGTGAGGCAATAGTGCTAATCACTGAGCCACTGTGTCACCACTTAGGCTGTGATTGTGAGGAGATTGTGAGGCACCAAGGCCAGAGGTGTATTCTTGCTGTCCGTTCAGGTTTATAAGAACCAATTCTCTCACAGTGAGGACTCACACCATCTGACAAAGGGCATTCTTATGGCATTGATTTGGTTCGAAGAAGATGATGAATTGCAGAAGGCAATATCTGAGGACCAGCATTCTGAATCTCCACTGCCCCCTGCACATCCCTTGTTTAAACATCCTCTTTAAATTCAAGCTTCTCACACATCTCCCATTTTCACCACTTCGCCTTCACGGTCTTCAGAAAATTAGGTTCTTAACTCTGGAATGACCTCCAAAATTCTCTTCGTCCTCCTTTACGTCTTTGCTCTTTTCACCTGTCCTGCTACCTCTTACACGGGCTCAGGGTCAAACGTCACCATTTAATAGTAAGCAAGGGCCTAGCTGTACTGTCACTAGTAATCCAGAGACCAGGTCTGGGGATCTGGATTTGAATCCTGCCCATGACACACACTGGAATTTGAATTCAATAAAAACCTGGAAATAAGATTCTGATGAGGACTGTGAAACCATTGCTGACTGTCAGGGGACAAGCCCATCTGATTGGCCTGTGTCCTTCAGGGAAGCAAACTGTTGTCCTTATCTGGTTTGGTCAACAGGTGACTCCAGACCCACAGCAATGTGATTGACTGCGATGGACAATAAATGCTGGTCCAGCCAATGAGACTCACATTGTGAATTAAAATCTGAGAATGCTCCTGTGGAGCATGGGACATTAAAGGGACTACACAAATGTAAATTGATCTTTTGAACGTGTTTGCAATTATGCCTGATAGATCCTCCTTTATCGTCACATTTCTTTCTTTCTTACACCATTCAGAATCACCTTGCCATGTTTACATACAATGTTGTTCTCTAGATCCAAGCCCTTATACTCACACCATTGTATTCACCTTATTTAAGTTCCTGAAAAGCAGTGGAGGATGAGCAAAGGCACTTTGCCTATTGCAAGGGAGTATATCTCAATTCATTGCTCTATCATGGATTGAGGCAAAGACAAAGACTACTTTAATAAGAAACGGAGTTATCAACGTTTGGCCAGAACTGATTGATGTAGCTAAAAAAGGTTGAATGGTAAGTAGAGATAGATCTAAGTAACAAATATATAATTAACCAACTTCAAGCTTAAAATGAGGAAGATGTTTCAATAGTTGAACCTACAAGCGAAACTCCCTGATAGTGTGTGTTGTCAATTAGCACCTTGTAATTAAGTGTGACATTAATATCCATTTAAACAGATAAAATCAATGACCTGTGGGAACATGAGGTATGTGATAATTTGTGTTAAAAAATAATAATTTGGTGAGTTTGTAGTAATGTAACAGGGAGCAAATTTTGCCTCATGCTAACATTTCTTCTGAGATCAAAACCAATTTAAAGCAACTTTACACAAAGGTCATGCTGATGTTTTTGGCTTGTTTAAGATTCATTATTGACTCAGAGGTTTCCAACACCGATCTGTCCTGTCCATGCCAGCCAACAAAGATCTGACTAAACTAATCCCATCTCCCAGCTTTTGGCCAACAGCTGTGGAGGCTCAGCAATGCAAGTGAATATCTAAATACTGCTTAAATGTTAACCAAGGTTCTGTTAAGCACAGGCTTATCTTCCAGTCCATAATTAACTGTGTATAGAGGGCATAGTCACACAGAAACATGCACACAATTGGTTACATTTATATGGAAACTTATCTCTCATAAATACAGTTACTGTTATTACTGGTGAGCGAATTTGCAACCAGCAAACTCCCACAAACAACAGTTGATTCAGTAAATAATCAACATTGGTCAGGACATGGAGAACTTTCTGCTGTTCTTCAAAGCCATATGGAATGGTGGGAGTGTTGGCAGTTATCTTGCAAGGAACAGAACATGAGACATTGTTATGAGTGATCCAGTGACTCCAACTCTGGGTCCTGTGGGAGTTTTAGTTTAGTCGAGTACACTCAAAGAGAAAGAGTGGAACTGGAGACAAAGAAGGGCTGAGTCCTCCAGACATTGTCACATGAGCAGTCAGAGAGTCCATTTATCAACAAATCCATCGTGCATAAGATGCCAAATTTGGGGATGAATACACTAGAATCAATGTTAACATGTAGCCGAGGAAGCTGATAAGTTATTCAAAGATAAAAGTATCCCCAAGTTTTGAGATAGCATTCATGACGGAGCAGACTCGATGGGGTGGATGGCCTAATTCTGCTCTTATACCATACGGTCAACAAATATGCATCACCAAATGATTTTCAGCCATTGCCAAACAATAATGTTCGCAAACAAATCTTTGCTTTCTTGGAAGTGATATTTGTGCCCTAACAGAAATATTGTCTTCATCTCAGTCAACTGGGTAACTGACACAGCTGAAAACCCATCGCCATGCCTCCCCCATTTCTTCCAGGCTGAGGACATGTTGGATGGTTGATTCCTCAAAGGGTGGGTTGTTGTTACCAGTTCCAAATCTGACTGTAAACATTCTTCTTCCCCCAGAAATGAATGAATTAATGAATGAATGATGTATGAATGAATGGTTCATGACTGAATGAATGATTATTGTCACATACATCTTGAGCAATACAGCAAAAATTATTCTGTCGCCACAATCTGGTGCCATTTTGAGGTACAAACCAATAAAAATAAAATACTTAAATAGAGTTCATGTTCATCATCTGGGGTACCAAATACTGCTCCAGGACTCCTGCTTGGTCCCTGCCCTGGGCCTACCGCAGCCAGGACTCTCTGCTCCACCATTGCTGCAGCCGACACCTCACTACCAATACCAGGAGTCCATGCATGGGGCCTATGAAGCCAGGAGCCCGCACTCCAGTCACCGCCAATGCCTCCGTGTGACATCAGGAAGATGAAGAAAAGAAGAAGAAATAGAAAAAAGATGGGAAAGAGAGAGAAGAAGCAAGTGGCCGGCCTGGAGTAGACAGGCCTACTGTGCCCAGTGCCACCATCTTGAGTAGCCGGGCCTACATCCCCTCCGCACTGCTGGAGGAGCATGCGGGGTGCATATTTGAAAAAAGTGCACAATTAGGTGGATGCCCACGTGCCATGTCGACAGCTCTGATGTTTGAACTGTGCTATCTCTCTCCAATCTGCTCCGGCTGTCACTGTGACTGTAGCAGCAATTCACCACATGCCAGAGCTGTTAAATAAAGTACAGTACATGCAGCAGGAGACCAGGAGCCTAGTGGAAATGGAATGGATCCTGCAGGAAGCAGCATTGACGGCTCAGGCACTGACTAATCTCTCGCATTGGCCTTGACGATTCTGTTACATTTTTACATTTTACATTTTTCTCATGTTTCTGTTTGTTGCTTCCTGGAAATGTGTATCTTCTAGTTTGACCAAGCTTCGAGCTTTGCTACAATGATAATGTCCTTGTCCAAGAAACCATAAGAAACTACAGAGAGCTGTGAACACAGCCCAGTCCATCACGCAAGCCAACCTTCCAACCACTGACTTCGTCTATACTTGCTGTTGCCTCAGGAAGGTAGCCAACATCATCAAAGACCCCTCCCACCCCGGTTATAATCTCTTCCAACCTCTTTTGTTGGATGGAAGATATACGCCTAAACACACATATGCCAACAGATTCAAGAACAGCTTCTTCCCTGCTGTTATTAGACTTCTGAATGGACCTCCCAAATTTTAAATTTAATGTTGATTTCACTCTTTGTGTGCCTTCTCTGGAGCAGTAACATTGTATTCCTCGCTCTGTTCTCTTACCCTTGTGCACTTTGTATGGTATGATTTGCCTGTACTGCATGCAGAATAAAACTTCTCAATGTATACGTGACAGTAATAAATCAAAATGAGAAAAAAAAGAATTGTGGAATTGATAACCAAATTACTAGAATGTGGCCAAGGGTCATTCTGTTCTTGCGGTCACCAGATACTAAGTATCCAATTCGAATCCAGCTTTGTTCCCAGAAACAGCACACACCTGCCTGACTGGGTTGCCAAGCTGTTTGAACAGTTGATAAAAGACCCTATGTAAACATGGGAAAGTCATGTGAATGGCAACACAAAACATGATTAGATTAGATTACATTACAATGTGGAAACAGGCCCTTCGGCCCAACAAGTCCACACCAACCCGCCGAAGCGCAACCCACCCATATCCCCACATTTACCCCTTACCTAACACTACGGGCAATTTAGCATGGCCAATTCACCTGACCCTGCACATCTTTGGACTGTGGGAGGAAACCGGAGCACCCGGAGGAAACCCACGCAGACACGGGGAGAACGTGCAAACTCCACACAGTCAGTTGCCTGAGGCGGGAATTGAACCCGGGTCTCTGGCGCTGTGAGGCAACAGTGCTAACCACTGTGCCACCATGCCGCCCAAGCACTACAAGTGTTGCAAACAGGCACTTGTCATAAAAGTACAGATTCTGCATGGGGATTAATGAGTGTACATCTAATCTCCAGAGATTTATCCAATCAAATCCACCAAGTTCATGTTAATCAGGGCTAACCTATTGAGAAAACCCACCATTCGTTGCAGGGAAAACATTCGAAGAATTGTTTTGTTTGGCACCAAATCATTTGAAGGATGCGGGTCGTGAAATAATCTTGAACAATGGTGTTTTGATGCGACAGTCGTGTAGATTCTGGAAGTCACAAGCCCATGAGGAAAGCCCAGCGAAACGTGAAAAGGTTGGTAAACCCTTCAGACCTGGGAATTTCCACTGAGTCACACTTCAATGTCTGCTGACCAGGAGATAACAGCATGTGGTAAGAGCACACACAATCCACATTTACGTCGAAGCCAAAACTGTTAAACTAGACAAGGTGACCCAGAGCTTAGGCGTGTTCAGTTGCTTGGCTGGTGCACAGTCCATGGTTGTGCTGGTAGCACGTACACACATAAGGGAGCCAGCCTCATTTTACGCACTGGGAATTTCGGCTTCAAAACAAAAACATCCAAACAAAAGAACCAGGCACTCAAGTTTAATACTTGTTTGGAGAAATACATCAGACACTGTGCATTGTGACCTCCGCTGTTGCTATTAAGGCAGGAGGCATTAAGCCGGTAGCATGGACAAGCCTTATATTTATATCAATTATTCACTTTCAATAGCAAAAGGAACACTCTTAGTTTAAAGCAATATTATTAAACTCTTATTTCAAAAGTAAGCACTTGTAGTTTGGAATTTGCAAATGGACGGTTTCTTTGAGGTGTTGGTTTGAGTTGGACAATATGCTGTCTCACAGCAGTAGATGTAGTATTAATAAGTATTGTGAGGATGTGTTACATAGTGCACAATTTTCCACTCCCTGAGGTGCTGAGAATAAGGATGAATGTGATAAGTTAATCAGGTAAGGTCCAAGAATTAGATTCTTGAGATAAATGTTTGCGAATAATTTCTCCTCCTTTAGACAGTGAGTTCACTTTCTCAGGTGGTGAGGAGTTGACATACATGCACTTGGGTCCAGTTGATTATCTGACAAGTCAGAATTAACATCCCTTTCTCAATTCATCTCTGATCAATTGAGATAATGCATGCTTCAGAATTCCAAATGCATCACCCAAAGACAAGGAACTGTGGATGCTGGAAATCTGAAACAAAACCAGGAAGTGCTGGAGAAACTCAACAGGTCTGACAGCAGCTATGGACCGAAAGCAGAGTCAACGTTTTTGGTCCAGTGGGCCTTCTGAAGATTTCTCCAACAGTTTCTGTTTGGTTGGGATCTTGACAAGTTGGGTGCTCTGCCCCCAGGTCTCCAGCCTGGGTGTGTACAATGCCTTGCCTGAGACTCTTGCATTTCTCCTTGCCATCGTTGTGGCAGGGAGTGTTCCAACTGCAGGAGCTGCCTCCTTGTTGACTAGGGCATGTATGCCTCCTGGCTCCATCATTGCTTGGCAATGGGCAAAGGTGGCAGGTAGGGTCAGCTGGCAGCTTTTCCCTCCATACATGACATTACAGTACAGAAGGAAAGGCGGGCAGCTTTATGAACCAGCAAAGAGGGAGATGTGAAAGGAGGGATTACAAGTTGTTGAGTGGCAGAATGCTGCATCAATGTCAGAGCTAGTGCATGTACCAGCCACTTTTGCAGCAAACACACTGCATTGTGCTTGAACATCAAGGCAATGGGTGAAAGGGGAAGAGGAGGCACGCTTCATGGGGCAAGGGTGCATGCTAGTGCCATTGGGGGGTAATGGAAACCAGTCCAGAGGCTGAGCCATTTCTCGTTGGCTACAGTTACTCAAGAATTAGGTCCAATGCATGTCCAGGGGTTAGGCCATGGTCAGTTCTGGCAGTTAAACAAAATAAGCCTGGGCCTTGCTGCTTGGCTATTTGGGTTTTTTTTTGCAAAATCAATGTGGGCAATGGGCAGTAGTCAGTCAGTGGGTGATGGTCATACATAATCAAAGGGTTTCAAGACCCTGGAGCAAGCTATTGATGATGTCGTGGCCCTCTACTTCACAAAATATAATAAACCCATGCGAGAGTCTTACAAACACATGGATATGAATACAAAACGAAGGTAGATTAGTCTTTACCAACTGTAAATAGAAGATGAGTCTGGGATTATCACGTACTGCTGTATTGGTGTATAATGAAGTATTATTTTGAATTTTTGATTATTCATGCATGTCACTAGCCAGCTAGTATTATTGCCCTTCCCTAATTGCCCAGAGGGCAGTTTAAGAGTCACCCACATTGATTTGGGTCTTGAGTCACATGAAGGCCAGGCCAGGTAAGGATAGAAGATTCCTTCACCAAACGACATTAGTGACCCAGATGGGTTTTTCCAACAATCAACAATGGTTTTGTCATCATTATTCGAGTCTTATTTCCAGATTAGTATTGAATTCAAGTTCCACCATCTGCTGTGGCAGGATTCAAGCCCATGTCCCTAGAAAATTACCCGGTTCTATGGGTTAATAAAAAGTGAGGACTATAGATGCTGGAGAGTCAGAGTTAAAAAGTGTGGCGCTGGAAAAGCACAGCAGGTCAGGCAGTATACGAGGGGCAGGAGAGTCGATATTTCAAGCATAAGCCTGTCATCAGGAATGTGAAGGGCTTATGCCCAAAACGTCGGCTCTCCTGCTCCTCGAATGCTGCCGGACCTGCTGTGCTTTTCCCAGCACCACACTTTTCGCCACTGGATTAATAGTCTGGCGATAATGCCACTTGGCCATCGCCTACCCATCTAAACCTGAAGACAGTTTTTGACTTTACCTTGTACTCAACTAGTCTGTCTCAAACCCACACCTGTAGTGTGGCATCAAACAAACAGTACATGGTGTCACCAAAGCTGCAGTTACCTCAGGTCAGGGGATTGACCGGGATTGTATTCAGTAGCTGAGGGAAAGGTGACAGCCAAAGGGGACAATGATGGATAGGACGGCAGAGTCTGCTGAGCTGTCAGAAGTGATTGCACACTCTCAAAGGGGGTCTAAACAAATCATGGTGTCACTCGTCTCAAGGACCAGCAAAGGCATCAGTATCGTGATAGGGGCTCCAGGGTTAAATGTGGACATGCTAATTCCAGGCTTTAGCTGCCTCTCCCAAAGTCAGTCAAAAGCAAGGAGTTGGGATTTTCATGTCTTCAAGGCAGATATGTTTCAGCACAAAAGGAAGACATGCATCCAGTCATGTTTGGCAAGAGTGCCACTCCCCACCTCTCCTCACAACCTCACACATAG
Source organism: Chiloscyllium plagiosum (assembly GCF_037043375.1). Taxonomy (NCBI): domain Eukaryota; kingdom Metazoa; phylum Chordata; class Chondrichthyes; order Orectolobiformes; family Hemiscylliidae; genus Chiloscyllium; species Chiloscyllium plagiosum. Next base: position 56,216,223 of record NW_028270160.1, read on the forward strand.
AACATAGAAAAATACAGCGCAGTACAGGCCCTTTGGCCCTCGATGTTGCGCCGATCCAAGCCCACCTCACCTACACTAGCTCACTATCCTCCATATGCCTATCCAATGCCAGTTTAAACCTCCATAATGAGGGAGAGTCCACCACGGCTACTGGCAGGGCATTCCATGAACTCACGACTCGCTGAGTAAAGAATCTACCCCTAACATCTGTCCTATACCTACCCCCCCCTTAATTTAAAGCTATGCCCCCTCGTAATAGCTGACTCCATACGTGGAAAAAGGTTCTCATGGTCAACCCTATCTAAACCCCTAATCATCTTGTACACCTCTACAAGTCACCTCTAAACCTTCTTTTCTCCAATGAAATTAGCCCCAAGTGCCTCAGCCTTTCCTCATATGATCTTCCTACCATACCAGGCAACATCCTGGTAAACCTCCTCTGCACCCGTTCCAGTGCCTCCACATCCTTCCTATAGTATGGCGACCAAAACTGCACACAATACTCCAGATGCGGCCGCACCAGAGTCTTATACAACTGCAACATGACCTCAGGGTTCCGGAACTCAGTTCCTCTACCAATAAAAGCCAGTACGCCATATGCCTTCTTCACCGCACTATTTACCTGGGTGGCAACTTTCAGAGATCTGTGTACATGGACACCAAGATCCCTCTGCTCATCCACACCACCAAGTGTCCGACCATTAGCCCAGTACCCCGTCTTTTTGTTACTCTTACCAAAGTGAATCACCTCACACTTACCTACATTGAACTCCATTTGCCACCGTTCTGCCCAGCTCTGCAACTTATCTATATCCCACTGTAACCTGACACATCCTTCCTCACTGTCAACAACTCCACCGACTTTCGTATCATCCGCAAACTTGCTCACCCAACCTTCTAGCCCCTCCTCCAGGTCATTTATAAAAATGACAAATAACAATGGTCCCAAAACAGATCCTTGCGGAACACCGCTAGTAACTGCACTCCAAGATGAACCTTTACCATCAACTACTACCCTCTGTCTTCTTCCAGCCAGCCAATTCCCAATCCAAACCTCCAACTCACCCTCAATGCCATACCTCCGTATTTTTTGCAGTAGTCTACCATGGGGAACGTTATCAAACACCTTACTAAAATCCATATACACCACATCTATCACTTTACCCTCGTCTACCTCCTTAGTCACCTTCTCAAAGAATTCAATAAGGTTTGTGAGGCACGACCTGCCCTTCACAAAACCATGTTGACTATCCTTGATCACATTATTCCTATCCAGATGTTCATAAATCCTATCCCTTACAATTCTCTCTAAGACTTTGTCCACAACAGAAGTGAGACTCACCAGCCTACAGTTACTAGGGTTATCCCTACTCCCCTTCTTGAACAAGGGAACCACATTTGCTAGCCTCCAGTCTACTGGCACTATTCCTGTAGACAACGAGGACATAAAAATCAAGGCCAATGGCTCTGCAATCTCCTCCCTTGCTTCCCAGAGAATCCTAGGATAAATGCCATCAGGCCCAGGGGACTTATCTATTTTCACGTGCTTCCTTTTCAGATAAAAGTTCAATTCAATGCCTCAATTTCATCTGCCTCCATCAACACAGCCTCAGGTCTAGCCACCCACCGTGTGAGAAGGATTTTCCTCATCCTGTCATTGCGTGTTTAGCCAATCTCCCTAAATCTGTGGTTTTTGATCCTTTCAACAGCAGGAACAATTTCCCCCTATCTACTCTGTCCAGATTGCTCATGTCTTGAGCAAATCTCCTCTCCGGAATTCACTCCCTCTCCAAAACATCCACATAATTGAAGTCCCTCCTCCCATTCTCAATGATTTTTCTCTAACAAGATGATGATTTTCCTTCTTTAACAAAAAGTCAGTGCCCAGAATTGGACGCAATGCTCCAAGTGAGGTTGAACTAACATTTTATAAAGATTCACCATAACGTCCGCACTTTAGTATCTAATGCTTCAGTTTATAAAGCCCTTATGCTGCTTTAATCACTTTCTCAATCTGTCCTGCCACCGTCAAAATCCTCAGGCCCTTCTGCTCCCACATCCATTATTTCATATTTCCTGCCTTCATTGCTCCCAGCAATCTGTGTCACTTCACAGTTCTCCACATGACATTTCAGCCATGACGACCCAACCAACCACCAGCCATCCATGCTTTGTATCATCTTCAAACTTTGAAATCTCTACACCCAACTCAAAGCTACTTATCTGGACAAAGATATGTAGTGGCTCTGGTTCAGATTCCTGAGGAGCCCCACTCTACATCTCCTTTAGTCCACAAACCAACTGTTCCCCACTGCTCTCCATTTCCTGTTCCTCAGTTAACATCCTATCCATGCTGCCACTGCTCTTGTTAGTTCATGTGCTGACAAGGCTGCTCTGTGGAACTTAATGAAACCTCATTAGAAGTCCATATACACATCAACCACATTACCCTCATTAACCACCTCATCAAAAAACCCAATCAAATTGGACATGCTCTTAGACGTAAATTCATCTGGCTTTCCTTAAGTAATCCTCGTGCCCAAGTAACTGTTAATTGTGTTCCAGATTATCGTTTCTAAAATTTTACTCATCACCACAGTTAAAATTATTGGCCTGTCGTCATTGGGCTTATCCTTTTTCAAAAAAGGGCATGGATTTTACAATTCTCTGGCCTGGTTTCTTGCCATTGGATTGGCCTGCAATACAGGTCTCAATAACTATTTATCCAGTTAAGCAGCAGTTTTGCAATTTTCCAGCAATTGGCCATTACTTTAAGCATCCCCTAACATACCTGAGCTCCACTATTGCACAAAGTAAAACAGTGTACTTCTATCTTTCAAAGAAACTTGACTTCCTGCTGCTCTGAACGTACGCTGAAGCTGGGAAAGAACAAAATCATGCTGTAAATTTCAAATCGACTGGAAGGCCATTGGAATCTCATTTTACTGCATTAAAGTTACAATGGTAATCTCTTAGATGTGTAGATATTCCCACCCTTATTTGCATTTTTTTCCTTTGCTTTGACAACTCTTTGTTTTAATCAACTTCTCTTTTTTAAACTTTGCTTTGCCAGTTTTCCTTGCCTTCTCTACAGGTTGACTGTTTTCTTTAATCTGCTACTGCCAATAGTGAACTTCCCTTCTCCTCTCTTCTCCCTAATGAACCCATTTGGTTCATTAGTGTCTTCTTTAGTCTTCCTAAACCAAAGTCAAGCTCCCAGCTGCACAGTACAACCACTTGCCATTGTTCACCTCCTCTGAGCCACCGTTTCAGTCTCGGTCAATGTCTCAACTCCTGTTCCTATGCCAGCCAGTGAGCTGTTTCTAGATTTGTGATGGATGCCAACCTACGCTAATAGTTAATATAATGGACCAATTTAGAGTGGCATCATTAGCAGCCCTGTCACAGAGCAACAGAGATGCTCCTTTGTTTCAGCACAGTGCAATATGTAGGGCTTGTTACTCCAAGGTCACCAAACATTGGCACAGTAATGCCGTCTTAGTGGCATCATTCTGAACCAAGCCACAAAAGCAAATGGGAAAGCACAAAGAAAACGTGAACTTTTAATTCAAAAGGCCAGGCTAATGCTCTAGGGATCTGAATTTAAATCCCTTTGCAGCTTGGCGGAATTTAAATTCAATTAAAACCTACAGAATTGCAAACAAATCTTACTAAACATGATGCTATTGCTGAAATAACCCATTTGGTTCATTAATACATTTAGGGAAGGAAATCTTCACTCTGAGGGGAGTGAATTTGTGGAATGATTTACTGCAGAAGGCTGTTGAGGTTGGGCTATTAAATATAATCAAAGCTGAGAGAGCAGATTTTTAATCAGTAAAGGGAATGGGGAAAAGGCAGGAAAGGGAAATTAAAGGTTGTCAGATAAGCCGTGATCTCACCGAATGGCAGAGCAGACTTGATGGGCTAAGTAGCCGATATCTACTCCTCTGTTTTATGTTCTTATGGAAATCTGCCATTCTTACCAGAACAGAAACAGAACTGGCTGGAGAAACTCAGTAGGTGTGGCAGCATCTGAGAGGAGAAAACAGAGTTAACATTTTGGGTGCAGTGACTCTTCATCAGAAATATCCTTACTCAGTCTGGTCTACTAGTAACTCCAGACCCAGAATAAAGTCTTTTAAATGCTTCTGAAATGGCAAACCAGCCAACGTCAGTTTGTGTTGGGCCCCAAAAGCTGGCCAGTGACACGTAAAAGACTAATACAAATATCCAGACTGCTCCCTCCCATAAAACAGACCATTCCCAAATTCATCAGATCAATGGACTGGAAATTGCGCAAGTTTTACAACAGGCAACCAATCGCACTCACCAAACTTGAAAATCAACACTCAGGGCTTGACTTTATTGCGATATTAGTAATTAGGGGTTTTGTGAACAGCAAACCAGATAACAACTTGAAGAATTGACAGCTGCTGAGACCCACACTGTTAGATAACACACAGTTGCCCCCAAGTATTGTGGATGCCAGAAATCTGAAACAGAGACTGCTGGAGAAAAGCACCAGTCCTGGCAGCATCTGTAGAGAGGGAAAGAGAATTAACACTTCAAACCCAGTCTGATTTTTCTTCAGCAATAAGCTGTATACTGTGGTCAAGAAAAGGAGCAGGTCAGTTCTAAAGAACAGCTATACTGGACTCGAAATGTTAACCCGAAATGTTTCACTCGCCACAGATGCTGCCAGATCTATTGAGTTTCTCCGGCATGCTCTGTTTTTGTTACATAGTGGCCTCTGTTTGTCCTGCTGAACAGATATTTTTCAAAGTGGATGTCAGATGTTGCTCTCATATCAATTTTTATATTGTTAGAAATAGCTAAAACTGGTTAGGTGTTTCCCAGCAGCAGAAATTGTATTATTCAGGATGTAATTGCTTCAGCCCAGCTATTAGTTTACCACACACACACACGCTTCAACTACCATTGAGTTGACAAAAGTTGCCATGACTACTCAGTCACTGACTAAGACCTCTATGTGGAGAAAGTGAGGACTGCAGATGCTGGTGATCAGATTCGAGAGTGTGGTGCTGGAAAAGCACAGCAGGTTAGGCAGCATCCGGGGAGCAAGAGAATTGACATTTCGGGCACAAGATTCCTGATGAAGGGCTTATTCCTGAAATGTTGATCCTCCTGCTCCTCAGATGCTGCCTGACCTGATGTGCTTTTCCTGCACCACACTCTTGACACTGATCTCTTGCTCCACACTCTCGACAAAGCCTTCTATGTTCAAGGTCCTGCAGCAAAGATTTGGCTCAGCGTGGTGGGTGAAGTCAGAAGAAGAGAGGAAGAAGGATTAGCTCCAGCCATAATAGAACAGATTCCAAACAGACAAAATCCTGACAGGGAATTTAAATCTTTATGTGGTCCACCGTTCCCCACAGAGCCCCTGCAACTATTGGACAGGAATCAATCAATTCCAGGCTCCACAATCCTGCAATGCCATTGCATTGGACTCTCCCAGCAATCTTTGTGTGTTCAGCTTTTCCTGATATTAAACTCCAGGTGTTAAGTGATACCAACTCATGAGAACAGCTGGCTTCAACAAACTCTACAATCTAATGTCAGGGGCAGGTTTGAGGGGAACACTGAGGATTTGAGTAAATTCGACATTAACATCATTTTAATCTTCTAAATCAGGGCTGTGCAAGGTCCCAGAATACTCCAGCTCAGGAGTATTTGAGGTTTTGATATATCCCTGTCTCCCATATTTGACATTCTAATTTCCATGCTTTTTAAGAAAACTGGAGGTTTTATTGTTTTCCCACATTATGGGCAGTGGGATGTACGTTTGGAACAAAACCTTTAATCTGTAGTTGGTTATGAATGCTGTGAGAGCTTTTGAGGTCATTTGGAGAAGTCAGCTCTAGAACTCATTGGAAAATGGAAATGTTTGTCAATATAGCATATCTTTTAGACATTGAGATACTGGCGTTGAGTTTGGGATTTTGGCAATGATGCAAAGATGAGGTAAACGAATAGAATGGTTCCCCATGTGAGGACTACGCACATGCCCAGTGCTGTTGCAGACGAAATCAGCAGAGAACGCAAAGGTGTTAGGAGAAGGTTAGTGTTGGATACAGTATAACCAATGTCCAAACGTCAGACAATAATGATCCACACTTAAAATGTTAAACATTTCCAATGCAATAGTTCCCTGCTGGACATGAAAGGTATCCAGTGTCACATCATGTTGCATTGGAAACCTCAGGCAAACCCAGTGAGAGATCTGCCTGAGAGACAACCCAGGAAAACAGCTTGGTGGATGGAAGGTAAAAACATTAACTGGGTTGTCATACAACAGTTTTACAATCCAATGCATTCACCATGTTCCAGTTATTCATTTTATATTCTAGAACTGATTAAGAGTCTAACCAAAAAAAAACTACTCTGACTGCTCAAGAATTAAGACATTAAAATGGAATTAAAGCAACCACGTGATACTGCTCCTTTATTGATGGAGAGGTAATGCTTTTATTTACATTGCAACCCCAATGTCAGCAGAAGTTTATGACTGGAACCTGCACAGGACAGCTGAGAATTTAGTCTCACTTTAGAGGGACCAGTATAACATGGCTACTGTTTACACAAGTAAACTAAGCCCACGGTGCGTAAGGCACAAAATGAACTGGCTCATGGAAGAGCAGTTACCATTTGTTTGCACACATTCATGTACAAGCATGCCGACTTCCTTTAAAACATTGCAGTTTTCATGGATTAAATCCTACGGCACTCCACCCCCACGCATTCTGCTGCCCCCGAGGTCCCTACATTGATGCTATGCACTGCACTCTTCAGGGCAGTTCTCCTTAGCTAAGCTTCTTTGAGTCTGCTGTATCGCAGTCCCTTCCTTATCTAAGAGTGATGACAGTCTGACCCCAAGGAGTTCCAATAAACCCTTCGATTCACATACTAAGGTGCAGAATATGTAATACAGTTCTCCAGTGCAACTCTTCCATTCCTCTCCTCTCAAAGTCTGTATTTGAGAGAGTTAAATTATCTTTGGCATCATTATTAACATATTCATTCTCATTACATATCCTGTAATGAATCATCTGTCAGCATTAGACCTTCTGAGTGAGCAGGGCATTGCAACCACAAGGTCATCAAGATTGGCAAAACTTGGGGGTGGGTCGCAAAGAACTGAATGAACTACTTGTGAGACGACATAAATAAACTAATAGGCATCACAGTGAGAATGGAACATCTGGATTAACTTATATAGAGTCATAGAATCATAGAGTTCTACAGCACGGAGACAGGCCCTTTGACCCAAACTGGTCCTTGCCAATCAAAGTATCCATCCACACTAACCCCATTTCCCAGCACTTGGCCCATAGCCTTCTAAACCTTTCCTATCCATGTATTTGTCCAAGTGCGTTTTAAATTTTGTTAATGTACCCACCTCAAAAACTTTCGCTAGCAGCTCATTCTATATGCGTACCACTCTCTGTGTAAAAAGGTTGCCCTCGGGTTCCCTTTTATTCTTTCCCCCTTAACCTGATGCCCTCCAGGTCTCAAATCCCCAACCCTAGGAAAAGGACTGATTGCATTAACCCTATCCATGCCTCTCATGGTCCTACACACTTCTGTTAGAATCCCCCCTCAGTCTCCTACATTCTAAAGTCATAGCTTGTTCAGCCTCTCCCTATAGCTCAGCCCCTTGAGTCCTGGCAACATTCCTGTAAATTTCCTCTGCACCCTTTACAGTTTAATAACATCCTTCCTATAGCAAGGTGACCAAAACATACATATAGATTGCCAAGTATTTACACTGGACTCAGACAATCCCTACAATGTGGAAGCAGGCCATTTGGCCCTTCAAGGCACAGCAACCCGTCCGAAGAACATCCCACCCAGACTTGCCCCCCTCATTTCCCATGGCTCATCCGCTTAGCCTGCACATCGATAAACACAATGGGCAATTCAGCATGGCCAATCCACCTAAACTGCGAATCTTTGGACTGTGGGAGGAAACCCGTGTCGACAGAAGGGGAATGTGCAAACTCCAAAATTGAACTGGGGTCCCTGGTACTGTGAGGTAGCAGTGCTCACCACTGAGCCACTGTGCCACCCCAATAGCCTGCCCCAAAATTTCACATATTTCTATTCAATTTATGCAATTTAACCAATGTGTACATCTCCTTGATGATTGCAAGACTGTGAACCAGAAATTCATATCAAAGAGCATATTTTAACCTAGCCCACCATATCATAATGATGATTAATTGTATACATTTCACGTCAAATTATCTAATAGCTGTGTTTTGTATTCCATTATGGGAACCATTTCACTTACCACAACGTGTAGTCCTTCCACCTTCATCACAGTAAATCTCCTGTGAAAAAGGTAGAACAATGAGAATATGCAATCAGTTTGTCACATTCCCCTTTTACACATTAAAATAAAACCAAATGTTAGATGCATAACTTTTATTTGCACAGTACAGGATCACTTTTGTGGATTATAAACTGAAATTCTATATTCAATTTGAAAATCAAGTGCTGTGTATGTTATTGAGCTGTACAATACCATGTTGCTTTTTGTCACAGTAAGACAGAGAGTCTGAGACTGAACACCACTGTGGGTCTTTTGAGTTACGGAAATTCTGCTTGGCAACAGCCCTCTGATTACTGAGCTAAAGTGTGTTACGTGGTCACAAGAGCGGGAAAGTTGAAAACAACATCTAGTACATGCATACCAAAAGATTGCATCTCTCTCTGTGTAAGAAAAAGTTAGAAAACCAAGAAATTTTAAAAGAAAGAACTTATACAAGAAAAGACCAAATTAACCTGATCAACCATCGAATCTGTTATGGACTAGGCTGGACCACTCAAAACATTCTCAAATTGCAATTTGTTTTGGTAAGTGTACAATGACATTACCCGGTGTAAGCTCGCTAGCTGGACTACTGGAGTTTAAAACAAACTAAATTTTATTCAGAAAATTACACAATGAAACACAACGAACAGAATAAAGAACCCCTCCAGAATTCACCCTATCCAAACTAGACTGCTCCCAAATATACACATCAGTCCCAATAAGCAAACTCCCTTTAAAACCCAGTAGAAATGGAACACATGCTTACAGGTTGAAGTTAAAGGGCAGAAAGAGAGAGGGAGATTTTCCACACAACTCATTTGTTGAACTCCTCACCAGTTCAGACTGAACTAAACTGCTCAGCTCAGCTAGAGAGGTGACCACTCCCCTTTCTTTATATAGGTCACTTCTGAAACATGACCACTTTGGCCTGAAGTCTCATCTGTTTACATATAAACAAAAGGCCTCTCAAAATCCGTTTCATCCCTATACCAAACCAGACTGATCGGAGCCCAGCCTGGATCATTGCAATGCTAACCACTGGACCACGGTGGCACAGTGGTTAGCACTGCTGCCTCACAGCGCCAGAGACCCGGGTTCAATTCCCACCTCAGGCGACTGACTGTGTGGAGTTTGCACATTCTCCCCGTGTCTGCGTGGGTTTCCTCCGGGTGCTCCGGTTTCCTCCCACAGCCACAAAGATGTGCAGGCCAGGTGAATTGGCCATGCTAAATTGTCCGTAGTGTTAGGTGAAGGGGTAAATGTAGGGGAATGGGTGGTTTGCACTTCGGCGGGTCGGTGTGGACTTGTTGGGCCGAAGGGCCTGTTTCCACACTGTAAAGTAATCGAATTTAAATTACACTTCTGAAAGAAGAATCAAGGGAAGAGTATCCTTGAGCCAAGGAACAGCTTTTAGGAAAAAAAGGACTTGCTTTGTGACAAATCAAAGAACAGACAGGAGTATATCAGCATTGCAAAAACCTAAAGGACTGTGAGAAAAATAACATCACACTGTCTGTTCCAGACTTCTCAGCTTTAGAATTTTGTTTACCCTGCTGAGAAGGATTCTGGGAGGAGTCGTTTCAGTCACTGCCCAGGAGTGAATAAAAGGAAGGTAAACTACAGCAAAGCGGCCATTTTGAGAAGGGCAGCTTTGTGATTGAAGTGTTACTGAAGGTTTAAGTGTTGGCTTAAGTGAATACTGGCCTTCGGTGAGGAGGGTAAGCAGCAATGAGGTAACGCAGTCAGAGGAGGAGCAAACTACAACAGCTGCTAAAGACACGAGGGTAAAGGGGAAGTAGAAGGAAGTTTAACCGGGAAGTCACAGGCAGCGGCTAAGTGAGTGACTGGTGAGTAGTTTTTCCTTCTCTCTTACTTTCATAGAATCCCTATAATGTGGAAACAGGCCATTCAACTCCACAAGTCCATACCAACTCTCCAAAGAGCATCTCATTCCTGATGAAGGGCTTTGTCTGAAACATCGATTCTACTGCTTCTCAGATGCTGCCTGACTGGCTGTGCTTTTCTAGCACCACACTCTTCAACCCCCACCCAGACTCATCTCTCTACTATCTCTGTAACCCTATATTTCCCATGGTTAATTCACCTAACCTACACATCCCTGGGCACTACAGGTAATTTAGCATGGCCAATCCACCCGAACCAGTACATCTTAGGACTGTAGGAGGAAACCAGAGCACCCAGAGGAAACCCACAAAGACATAAGGAGAATGTGCAAACTCCACACAGACAGTGGCCTAAGGGTGGAATCGACCCAGGTCCCTGGTGCTGTGAGGCAGCAGTGCTAACCACTGAGCCACCGTGTTTTGTCTTTGTTTTGCTACTGTTGTTAACTTAAGGGTTAAGCCATGGCGGGAGGTTCCAGACCTGTGCCACGCTCCTCCTGTGTGAAGTGGGAATTCAGGGACATTTCCGATGTGCAGGAAGTACATCCAGCTGCAGCTCCTGTCTGACCATTTCACTGCTCTCGAGTTGCGGCTGGATTCACTTTGGAGCATCCACTAGGCTGAGGGAATCGGGGATAGTGCTTTCAGTAACTCGGTTTCACCGCAGATAAAAATTACTGAGGAAGATCGGGAATGGGTGACCGACAGACAGGGGAAGAGTAGGCAGGCAGAGCTGGTGTCCCTTGCGGTCATCTCCTTCCAAAACCAATATACCGTTTTGGATACTGTTGGGGGAGATGACTCACCAGGGCAAGGCAGCTGCAAGGTTCATGGTACTGTGGCTGGCTCTGCTGTACAGGAGGGCAGGAAAAAGAGTGGCAGAGTTATGGGGGTGATAGGGGATTCAATCATAAGGGGAATAGATAGGCGTTTCTATGGCCGCAAATGACATGGTATGTTGCCTCCCTGGTGCAAGAATCAAGGATGTCCCTGAGCCGCTGCAGGACATTCTGGAAGGGGAAGGTGAACAGCCAGCTGACATGGTGCATATAGGCACCTACAATAAAGATAAGAAAATGAGATAAGGTCCTACAAGCTGAAAGTCAGGAGTTAGGAGTTGAACTAAAAAGTAGGACTTCAAAGGTAGTAAGATTGGGATTGCTACCAGTGCCACATGCTAGTCAGAGTAGGAATGGCAGGGTAGCTAGGATGAATACATGGCTTGAAGGATGGTGCAAGAGAGAGGGATTCAAATTCCTAGGATACTGGAACCAGTTCTGCAGGAGGTGGGATTGGACACTCTGTACCTGGAACCAACGTCCTAGAGGGGAGTGTTTGCTCGTGCTGCTGGGGAGGGTTTAAACTAATATGGCAGGGGGATGGGAACCAATGCAGGAAGTCAGAGGGGACTAATGTGGGGACAGAAACAAAGGACAGGGCGGGGAAAACATGAAGGTGGAAGGCAGAGAAACCAAAGACAAAAATCAAAAAGGGCCACATTACACCATGATTCTAAAAGGGCAATAAATATCAAAAAGATGAGTCTGAAGGCTCTGTGCCTCAATGTGAGGAGCTTTTGTAAGTAGGTGGATCAATTAACTGCGAGAACAGTGATATTAATTGATATGATGTAATTGGGATCACAGAGACCTGGCTCCAGGTTGACCAATGATGGGAACCCGAAGTTCAGGGTTATTCAATTTTCAGGAAAGACAGATAGAAAGGAAGGGGAGGTGGGGTAGCATTGCTAGTTAAGGAAGGATTAGTGCGATAGTAAGGGAGGACATTTAACTGGACAATGTGGAATTGGTATGTGTAGAACTGCGGAACACCAAAGGAAAAAAGATGCTCGTGGGAGTTGTGTACAGACCACTAAACAGTGGTTGTGATGTTGGGGATTGTATCAAACAGGAAATTAGAGATATGTACTGTAAGGGTTCACCAGTTATTATGGGTGATTTCAATCTACGTATTGACTGGACTAACCAAACTGACAGCAATGTGATGGAGGAGGGTTTCCTAAAATGTATGAGGTATGGTTTCCTTGACTAATATGTCGAGGAACCAACTGGAGAGCAAGCCATCTTAGACTGGGTACTGTGTAATGAGAGAGGATTAATTAACTACATTGTGGTGCAAGCTTCTCTGGGGAAGAGTGACCATAATATGGTGGGTGTCAACTACCCCAATAGCCCTGGACATACCTGTTCCTTCCATCACTACTGCAGACATCAGATTGGTCTTCCTGAGAATCAAGGAAAGAAGCTTGAACCAACAGGTTCAAGAACAGCTTCTTCCCTACTGTTATTAGACTGATGAATGGACTCTCCAACTTCAAATAATATTGATCTTGCCAATATTGATCTTGCTTCACACACATCCTGTACAATGCAACCTGTAAACCTCACTCTGTCTAAGCACTCGATGCTCTGTATGTCCTTGCCTAACATGATCTGCCTGTACTGCTTGCAAACAAAGCTTTCACTGTTCTTAGGCATACATGACTACAATAAATCAAACCAAATCTAATCTAAACAAACCAACTGAGCCGACAACTGACAGCAGTTTACTAGCAACGTTTTGACCTCCAGAAGAGATTGAGGAAGGAAGTCAAATTGAAGTTATTCTTCTGTCGCGCAGAACAATCAGAAGGATAGTATGGCCTAAGGGGGCAGGAGTTACTTTGTGTGAAATACTGCACAATAGCATTTGTGTTTAACCCACATAAACAAAATTATGGTAATTGTCTTTTTTAACCAAAAGAGAGTGCCTGTTGACACTAATAATCCAATGATAAATTCCAACTAGGCATGCTCACCTTGAAGATTTTAAAAATGTGCATGCACATATGTTTTTGCAAAAATCAAAACTAACAATCAAAAAACTTGTGCTTTAATTAACAGTTTTTTAATCTTAAGCAAAACCCCAAAAAGCTGTAGATGCTGGAAATCGGAAACAAAATCAGAAACTGCTGGAAAAACTCCACAGGTCTGGCAGCATCTATGGAGAGAAAGCAGAGTTAACGTTTTGGGACCAGTGACCCTTCTTCAGTTTTCTTGATTTTCACCCCCATATTTCTTTTTTCATTTTTCTTTTCACTTTTAAGGGTATTTATCGTTTTCTTATTTCAATTTGTTTCAGAGATTTTGCATGCCCCAAAATGAATTTTGAACCTTTGACATTCTGACGAAGAAGTTAAATTGCTCCAATTGAGTCGAGTTAGAATTTTGCAGCAAGATTCCCATTCAAACTGCACCCATCTTCATTGAAGATTCTGTCCCTTCCTGCAGATGGCCCAATGACACTCATATTACAATATAAATATCTGAGGTGAATGAGTGCTATCAAGCCATTAACAGAATCAATGCATTGGAAACTGGCTTCGCATCAGTTAATTTATAACTTCTGGGTGAGTTGGACTTTGCCTAAACTGAGCAATCCTCAGTAGGCAGCAATTTATTGGAAACTTATGATTTTCTGACCATTTGTTTAAACATTTAAAAAGTAACACGCAGTATAAAGTTTTAGATGTCAAAAGATGTAAGTCAGTCCAGTATCTCACATCAACATTTTAAAAGATTATTCAATCGTGGGACATGGGGGTCACTGGCTAGACCGGCATTTATTGCTTTTGAACAGGTGGCTTGCTAGGCCATTTCAGAGAGTAGTTAAGAGCCAAGCACATTGCTGTGGGTCTGAAGTCACATGTAGGCCAGACCAGCTAAGGATGGATGTTTCCTTCCCTAAAGGGCATGAGTGAACTAGATGGGGTTTTCTGACAATTGGCAATGGATTCATGGTCAGCATTACATTCTTAATTCCAAATATTTATTGAATTGAAATCCCACCATCTGCTGTGGTCAGGTCCCTAGAAGGTTATCGGGATCTACAGTCCAGCACTAATACTTCTGAGCCATGGCCTCCCTCTTTCCTGGGGTGGCTTGCTGTAACTGTGTGCATTAGTAATTTACAATAGCATAGTTTTGCTATCCATACGTAACAGGTAAGATATTTTCTCAATGTATGATTAGTTGTATCACAGTTCCTCTAAAATCTCATATTTTAAAATTCTTTCCCCATAGGTTCCAAGACTCTCGGGTTGCTTGATCCAGTTAAAGCTCTTCTGCAGAGGGCTAACCCATCCTCGAAAACTCTCTGATTTTAGCCTCATGTGCTTCTCCCCAATCTTTGCCTTACTCATTGGTACCTGCCAGCTCTCCAGCTCATCTCTCTTCACATAGGCCACTCTGGACAACCCAAAATAAAACAATGAACATAGAACATAGAACATTACAGTGCAGTACAGGCCCTTCAGCCCTCAATGTTGTGCCGCCCTGTCATACTAATCTGAAGCCCATCCCACCTACACTATTCCATGCACGTCCATATGCCTGTCCAATGACGACTTAGATGAACTTAAACTTGGCGAATCTACTACCGTTGCAGGCAAAGCATTCTATACCCTTACTACTTTCTGAGTAAAGAAACTACCTCTGACATCTGTCTTAGATCTATCTCCCCTCACTTTAAAGCTGTGTCCCCTCGTGTTTGCCTTCCCCAAGCTTGGAAAAAGGCTCTCCCTGTCCACCCTATCTAACCCTCTGATTATCTTGTACGTCTCTTTTAAATCACCTCTCAACCTTCTTCTCTGTAGCAAGAACAACCTCAAGGCCCTCAGCCTTTCCATGAACTATGAAGGCTGGAGATCTCAACTGGTACAGTAGGGAAAAGGAGCGAATCAGTCTGGGCAGACAGGGACAAAGCAGAGAACGAGATAGGACTGATAAATTAAACTGCATTTATTTCAATGCAAGAGGCCTAACAGGGAAGGCTTAGGGCATAGTTAGGAACATGGGACTGGGATATCATAGCAATTACAGAAATGTGGCTCAGGGATGGGCAGGACTGGCAGCTTAATGTTTAGGATACAAATGCTACAGGAAGGATAGAAAGGGAGGCAAGAGAGGAGGGGAAGTGGCATTTTTGATAAAGGATAGCAGAGGTTGGTGGGGTGGAACATGAGGACCCTCCGCATATATCACATCATCCTCTGCCATTTCTGCCACCTACAAACAGACTCCATCACCAGAGATATATTTCCCTTCCCGTCCCTATCAGCATTTCAGAGAGACCATTCCCTCTGCAACACCCTTGTCAGGTCCACGACCCTCATCAGCCCACACCGACTCCCGGCACATTCCCTGCCACCGCAGGAATTGTGAAACCTGCACCCACACCACTCCCCTCACCTCCATCCAAGTCTCCAAAGGATCCTTCCATGTCCATCAGAAATTTACCTGTACCTCCACCAATGTCATCTAATGTATCCGTTGTACGCGATGTGGTCTTCTTTACATCAGGAGACAGGACACCTACTTGGGGATTGTTTCACCGCACTAACCAACCCTATCACCCTGTCACTGAATACTTCAACTCCCCCTCCCACTCTGTCAAGAACATGCAGGTCCTGGGTCTCCTCCATCGCCAAACCCCTGCTACCCGACGCCTGGAGGAGGAACGTCTCATATTCCGCTTTGGGACCCTGCAACCACATGGGATATATGTGGATTTCAACAGTTTCCTCATTTCCCCTCCCCCCACATTATCCCAGTCCCAAGCCATCAAATTGGCACCGTCCTCCTGACCTGTCCATCACCTTTCCCATTGATCCACTCCACCTTCCTCTCCGACCTATCACCTTCTCCCTTACCTTTATCTGCCTATTGCATTCCCCGCTACCTTCCTCCCAGCACCACCTCCTTCCCATTTATCTGTCAGCCCCCAGACCCACAAGCCTCATTCTTGATGAAAGGCTAATGCCCGAAATGTCAATTCTCCTGCTCTCGGATGTTGCCTGACCTGCTGTCACACTCTCAACTCTGATCCCCAGCATCTGCAGTCCTCACTTTCTATGTATAGACAGGATAGATCGAGTGAATCCTTAGAAAAGTATAAAGGAAGTAGGAGTATACTTAAGAGGGAAATCAGGAGGGCAAAAAGGGGACATGAGATAGCTTTGGCAAATAGAATTAAGGAGAATCCAAAAGGATTTTATAAATACATTAAGGACAAAAGGGTAACTCGGGAGAGGATAGGGCCCCTCAAAGTTCAGCAAGGCAGCCTTTGTGTGGAGCCACAGGAGATGGGGGAGATAGTAAACGAGTATTTTGCATCAGTGTTTCCTGTGGAAAAGGACATGGAAGATGTAGAATGTAGGGAAATAGTTGGTGACATCTTGAAAAATGCCCATATTACAGAGGAGGAAGTGCTGGATGTCTTGAAACATATAAAAGTGGATAAATCCCCAGGGCCTGATCAGGTGTACCCTAGAACTCTGTGGGAAGCTAGGGAAATGATTGCTGGACCTCTTGCTGAGATATTTGTATCATCGATAGTTACAGGTGAGGTGTCGGCAGACTGGAGGTTGGCTAATGGGGTGCCACTCTTTAAGAAGGGTGGTAAGGACAAGCTAGGGAACTATAGACCAGTGAGCTTGACATTGATAGTGGGCAAGTTGTTGGAGGGAATCCTGAGGGACAGGATGTACATGTATTTGGAAAGGCAAGGGCTGATTAGGCATAGTCAACATGGAATTGTGCATGGGAAATCATGTCTTACGAACTTGATTGAGTTTTTTGAAGAAGTAACAAAGAGGATTGATGAAGGCAGAGTAGTGGATGTGATGTATTTGAACTTCAATAAGCTGTTCAACAAGGTTCCCCATGGGAGATTGGTTAGGAAAGTTAGATCTCATGGAATACAGGGAGAATTAGCCATTTGGATACAGAACTGGCTCAAAGGTAGAAGACAGAGGGTGGTGGTGGAGGGTTGTTTTTCAGACTGGAGGCCTGTGACCAGTGGAATGTCACAAGGATCAGTCCTGGGTCCATTGCTTTTCATCATTTATATAAATGATCTGGATGTGCACTTAAATGGTATAGTTAGTATGTTTACAGATGACACCAAAATTGGAGGTGCAGTGGACAGTGAAGAAGGTTACCTCAGATTACAACAGGATCTGGACCAGATGGGCCAATGGGCTGAGGAGGAGCAGATGGAGTTTAATTCAGATAAATGTGAGTTGCTGCATTTTGGGAAAGCAAATCTTAACAGGACTTATACACTTATAAGGTCCTAGGGAGTGTTGTTGAACAAAGAGACTTTGGAGTGCAGGTTCATAGCTCCTTGAAAGTGGAGTTGCAAGGTGATAGGATAGTGAAGAAGCGTTTGATATGCTTCCCTTTTTTGGTCAGAGTATTGAGTACAGAGGTTGGGAGTTCATGTTGTGGATGTTGTGAAACTTGAAAGGGTTCAGAAAAAATTTACAAGGATGTTGCCAGGGCTGGAGGATTTGAGCTACAAGGAGAGGCTGAACAGGCTGGGGCTGTTTTCCCTGGAGCGTCGGAGGCTGAGGGGTGACCTTATAGAGGTTTATAAAACCATGCAGAGCATGAACAGGATAAATAGACAATGTCTTTTCTTTGGGGAGGGGGAGTCCAGAACTAGATGGCATAGGTTTAGAGTGAGAGACCTAAGGGGCAACTTCTTAGTGCAGATGGTGGTACGTGTATGGAATGAGCTGCCAGAGGAAGTGGTGGAGGCTGGTACAATTGCAACATTTAAAAGGCATCTGGATGGGTATATGAATAGGAAGGATTTGGAAGGATATGGGCCGAGTGCTGGCAAGTGGGACTAGATTAGGTTAGGATATCTAGTTGGCATGGACGTATTTGGACTGAAGAGTCTGTTTCCGTGCTGTACTCTATGACTCTATATCTCTATCTAAAACAAAAACAAAAATTGCTGGCAAAACACAGCAGGTCAGGCAGCATCCGTGGGGGTAATAAATAGCAGAGTCAATGTTTTGAGTTCAGCGACTCTTTTTTGGAACTCATCTCTAATATCAGGGGCATCAGGCCTCCTCCCTGGTCTGACTCAATCTGCTTTCAATGAAGGCCAAATAGTGTCTCCACTTCTCTCTCTCGCTATCTTAACATTTTCTATGTTCTAGCTTTTATCGATAAATAAAGGTCTTCAGCTCTTTCTTAATTAGCAGAAACTAATTGGTACCCTCTTAAATCAGAACATCTGAAGCCTTTAGGGTCTACAGAAGGATATGAAAACACTTCTGCCAAATCACTTCGGTGATGGATTGCACTGAGTCCATGAACAGGTTTTCCAGGAAGAATTCCTACAGATGTGTGGGAACCCATCCTCCTTCCCTACAAGCAGGAACTTTTACAAGAAAGTATTGTAGCAGCACCTCTCCTTTGGGGCTGCACGATGGCTCAGTGGTTAGCACTGCTGCCTCACGGCGCCAGGGATCTGTGTTCGATTCCAAACTTGGATGACTGTTTGTGTAGAGTGTGCACATTCTCCCCGTGTCTGTGTGGGTTTCCTCCAGGTGCTCCGGTTTCCTCGCACAGTCCAAAGATGTGCAGGTTAGGGTGGATTGGCCACGCTGTTCAGGGATGTGTAGGTTCGGTGTGTTAGTCAGGGGTAAATATAGGGTGGGGGAATGGGTCTGGTGGGATACCCTTCAGAGGGTCGGTGTGGACTTGTTGGGCTGAAGGGCCTGTTTCCACACTGTAGGAATTCTATGATTCCCCTCCCTTACCTTGAGAAGTTGGAGGTCCTCTCTAAATGTGAAAGAATTGCTGTGGAGTTAGATACTGACCTTGAGTGGAGGTGTCACCACGTGGAAACCTTATGCAAAGTGTTGTGAGGCAACAGCGTAGAAAGCTGCAGACTGAACAGTGAACTAAAGTACCCGTAAGGTAGGTTAGACAAACCTGACTGGGTTTCACCGAAACTGCAGATGGGGTTGTGAGAGACAAAATCATGTTAATCTCTGCCCACCCGCCAGATTGTCCCAACAGTACTAAGTAACCATTTTAAGAAACTATTCATTTATGGGATGTGGGTGTCGTTGGCTGGGCCAGCATTTATTAGTGACTCCGATTGCCATGGTGAAAGTGGCAGTGAGTTGCTTTCTTCAACCAGTGCAATCCTTCCTGGATGGGGATACCCACAATGCCCTGAGAGGGAATTCCAGGATTTTGACCCTGCAACATTGAAGGAAGTGTGAGATGTTTCCAAGTCAGGATGGTGAGTGGCTTGGAGGGGAACTTGTAGGCAGTGGTATTCCCATGTATCTGCTGTCATTATCTTTCTGAATGGTATAGGTCATGGGTTTGCTGGAGCAGACTGCTGAGTTACTTCAGGGCATCCTGTATACTCAGTACATATTTCTGCCCCAGTAGTTCAGGCAGCATCCGAGGAGCATCCGAGGAATAATTCCTGATGAAGAGCTTTTGCCCGAAACGTCGATTTTGCTGCTCCTCGGACGCTGCCTGAACTGCTGTGCTCTTCCAGCACCACTAATCCAAAATCTGGTTTCCAGCATATGCAGTCATTGTTTTTACCTATCTGCCCCAGTACACCAGTGGTGAACAAAGTAAATCATAGAATCCCTACAGTGTGGAAACAGGCCATTTGGCCCAACATAGAACCCATAGAGTGTGGAAACAGGCCCTTCGGCCCAATAAGTTCACACCAACCCTCTGAAGAGTAACCCACCCAGACCAACTCCCCTACCCTATTGCTCTACATTTCCCCTGACTAAGCCACCTAATATATACACACAATGGGCAATGTTAGCATGGCCAATTCACCTAACCTGCAATCCACCTAACCTGCACAATTTAGCTTGGCCAATCCACCTAATCTGCACATCTTTGGACTGTGAGAGGAAACCGGAGCACCTGGAGGAAACCCACACAGACACGGGGAGAATGTGCAAATTCCACACAGACAGTTGGCCAAGGTGGGACTTGAGCCTGGGACCCTGCTGCCGTGAGGCAGCAGTGCTAACCACTGAGCCACCATGCCATCCACATGTGGATAAAAGAGATTGGTAGATGTGGTGCCAAGCAAGTGGGCTGCTTTGTTCTAGATGGTATCAAGCTTCTTGAGTATTACAGGAGCTGCAGCCATCCAGACAAGTGGGGAGTATTCCATTACACACCTGATGTGTAACCTGGAGGTGGTGGACAGGCTCTGAGGTATTGTTTGTTGAGTTGCTTACTACAGGTTTCCAAGCCTGACTACAAGACTTGGCCATCCAATCCCTCTACATCTCCATTCGCCATACCAGGGCCTCCAAGCCCTCCATTTCTTCCTCTCCTGACATCCCCAACAGTACCATTCCACGGACACTCTCATTGGCTGAACTGGTCCTCACCCTTAACAATTTCTGCTTCGAATCCTCACACTTCCTCCAGACCAAAGGGGTGGCCATGGGCACCCGTATGGGTCCCAGCTATGCCTGTCTCTTTGTCAGCTACGTAGAACAGTCCATCTTCCATAGTTACTCCCCCCCTCTTCCTCCACTACATTGATGATTGCATTGGTGCCACCTCGTGCTCCTGCAAGGAGGTTGAGCAGTTCATCAACTTCACCAACACATTCCACCCCGACTTTAAATTCACTGGATCATCTCTGACACCTGCCTCCCCTTCCTGGACCTCTCCATCTCCATCAATGATGGCCGACTTGACCTCTTCCACCCTACCTCCTGCAAAAATGTTATCCCGTATTCTCAATTCCTCTGCCTCCGCCGTATCTGCTCCCAGGAAGACCAGTTCCACCACAGAACACACCAGATGGCCTCCTTCTTTATAGACAGCAATTTCCCTTCCCATGTGGTTGAAGATGCCCTCCAACACACCTTATCCACAGCCCACACCTCCGCCCTCAAACCCCACCCCTCCAACCGTAACAAGGACAGAGCCCCCCTGGTCCTCACCTTCCACCCTACCAACCTTCGCATAAACTGTATCATCCGCTGATATTTCCGCCACCTACAAACGGACCCCACCACCCAGGGATATAATTCCCTTCCCACCCCTTTCTGCTTCCCGCAAAGACCGTTCCCTCCGTGACTACCTGGTCAGGTCCATGCCCCCCAACAACCCACCCTCCTGTCCTGGCACCCTCCTGCCACCACAGGAACTGCAAAACCTGCGCCCACACCTCCTCCCTCACCTCCATCCAAGGCCCCAAAGGAGCCTTCCACATCCATCAAAGTTTCACCTGCACATCCACCAATGTCATTTATTGTATCCATTGTTCCCGATGCGATCTCCTCTATATTGGGGAGACTGGACGCTTCCTAGCAGAGCGCTTTAGGGAATATCTCTGGGACACCCGCACCAACCCCACTGCCTCATGGGTGAACATTTCAACTCCCCGTCCCACTCTGCCAAGGACATGCCGGTCCTGGGCCACCTCCATCGCCACTCCCTCACCACCTGACACCTAGAGGAAGAACGCCTCCTCTTCCGCCTCAGAACACTTCAACCCCAGGGCATCAATGTGGACTTCACCAGTTTCCTCATTTCCCCTCCCCCCACCTTACCCAATTTCCAACCTGCCAGCTCAGCACCATCCTCATGACCTGTCCTACCTGCCAATCTTCCTTCCCACCTATCTGCTCCACCCTCCCCTCTGTCCTATCACTTCATCCCCACCCCCACCTACCTATTCTACTCTTTGCTACCTTTTCCCCAGCCCCACTCCCTCCCATTTATCTCTCCACCCCAAAGGCTCCCTGTCTTCATTCCTGATGAAGGGCTTTTGCCCAAAACATCAATTTTCCTGCTCCTCGGATGCTGCCCGACCTGCTGTGCTTTTCCAACACCACTCTAATCTACAAGACTTGCTGCTGTAGATACAATGCATATGTACTGGTTGAGTTCAATCTCTGGTTAATGGTAATCCCCAGCATGTTCATGGTGTGGGATTCAATGATGGTAATGCCATTGAACATCAAGGGGCAATGGTTAGATTTTCTCTTTCTGGATACGGTCATTGCCTGGCACTTGGGTGGCACAGAAGTTACTTATCAGCCCAAACATAGATATTGTCCAGGTCTTGCTGCATTGGAACATGGATTCTAAGGAATCACAAATGATGCCCAGCATTGTGCAGTAACAGAGTCATAGATTCACAAAGCACAGAACAAGCTCTCCAGCCCACTGAGTCTGCACAGACCTATCTGCACTAACCACACTTCCCAGCTCTTGAATGTTTTCTTCAAGTGGCCATCCACATACTTGTTAAACTTTGTGAGGTTTTCTACCTCAACTGGCTAGTGGTTAGCACTGTTGCCTCACAATGCCAGGGAGCTGGGTTCAATTCCCGCCTTGGATGACTGCCTGTGTGGAGTTTGCACATTCTCCCCGTGTCTGCGTGGGTTTTTCTGAGTGCTCCGGTTTCCTCCCACAATCCAAAGATGTGCAGGTTAGGGTGAATCAGCCTGGCTAAATTGCCCGTAATGTTCAGGGATGTGCAGGTTAGGCGCATTAGTCTGGGATAAGTGTAAAATGGTAGGGAAATGGGTCTGGGTGGATTACTCTTCGGAGGGTCGGTGTGGACTTGTTGGGCCAAAGGGCCTGTTTCCACACTGTAGGGAATCTATGAACCACCCTCCCAGACAGAGTATTTCAGATTTTCATCACCCTAAAATCCCTCATCCCACGTATACCGATGGTACCAATGTCAACCACAACCTCTGACTTATCACTCTCCCCTTTTGGGTGCCCTGTAGCCATTCAGTGACATCTATGACCCTGGCCCAAGGGAGACAACACACCATCCTGGAGTCACGACAGCTGCTGATATGCCTGTCTGCACCCCTCACGATGGAGTTACCTACCTAGTTAGAGAACGCATAGTACGGTGAAGCCCAGAGGAACCCTCATTGTCATCATTCTCCAACACAGAAGAACAGTCATCAAGCAAGATGCCCTCTGGGGCTTTCCTGCCTGCCTACCTCATCCATTTCCTCAGCTTCATAGTCTGGAGGGTGACCACCTCAGAGACGTACTGTCCATGTCTTGAGTTGACACTCACGTTCCAAGACTCAGCGCACAATCTGTTTAAACGGGCAGCACTTCCTGGGGGTGTGGTCATCCAGACGGCCAGAAACAACAAGGAATTCCCACGCAATGCTGGCCTGGGCTTCCCCTGCCATGTTCAGCTCATCTTAAAGAACCCTATATTTAAGACTACTGGGAAGAAAGAGCTAAACTCTTATCCTCTGAGCCTGAATGCAAAAAGCTAAAACTCTTGATGAAAACAGTAGTTTAAAATCATATAAGAACCATGGATCACAATAGAATACTATAAAACAGTAATGAATAGTAGAAAAGGTAGAAAAAAGAAAGACTCACCACCCAATCACTTACCCAAGATATCCCACTGCCGTGTTCACTCAATGTTGCTATGGCTTATCACCCAGCTCCTTTCCCCGTCGTGAAGGTGGCTGGAAAGACAGCAGCAAATGCCAACAAAGTCAGCAAACATCCCCATTTCTGACCATCTAATGCAAGGAATATCATTGATGAAGCAGCTTGATGAAAATGGTTTGACCGAGGACATTCCCCTGAGGAACCCCTGCAGAGATGATTTGGAGCTGAGATGACTGACCTCCAACAACCACAACTATCGTCATATGTTATACCTGGACTCCAACCAGGGGAGGGTTTGCCCCCTGATTACCATTGACTCTAGCTTTGCTAAGGCCCTTGACACCACACTTGGTCAAATGTGATCTTGGTGTAAAGGGCAGTCACTCTCACCTCACCTCTTTTATCCAAATTTGATTCATGGCTGCAGTAATGAGCTCAGGAGCCTAGTGGCCATGAAGAACTCAAACTGAGCATCAGTGAGCTGGTTATTTATTTGCAAATGCTGCTTGATGGCACTGTCACCAATCACCTCCATCACTTTGCAAATGATCAAATGTGAATTGATAAAGGGTGTAATTGGCTGGTTTGAACTTCTCCTGCTGTTTGTGTACTGGACATAGCTGGGCAATTTCCCCCATTGTCAGGTAAATGCTAGAGTTGCAATTGTACTGGAAAAGCTTGGCGAGGGGAGAGGAGCCTAGAACATTGTCAGGACCCACAGCCTTCACAGAATCCAACGTTGTCAGTGGTTTCCTGATACCATTTGGTGTGAGTAATACTGGTGAGAGACTAGCATCGAGGAAGTGGGGGGCTTCAGCAGGAGGCAGAATCGAAGATGGATGCAAATGTTTCAGTTTTATCTTTTGCACTGATGTGTTCGGATCCCCCCAATATTGAGGATGGGGATATTTATGGAGACTCCACATTCAGTGAGTTGCTTAACTCTCCATGAATAATCACCACTGGATGTGATAGGACTGTGGAGCTACGATCTGATCTGCTGCTTGTGACATCATCTCCTTTTGTTGGTTGCATGCTGCTTCCGCTGCTCAGCAGGCAATTGTGGCTTGTATCTTTACCAGGTTGAAACCTCATTTTCACCTCGAAACCAAAGTAAGGGATGTGGCACATTGATAGTAATCCAAAGACTTGGGTTAATGCCATTGGTGAAATTGTAGTTCATTGATTGATTTATTGGTGTATTGAGATACAGCGAAAAGTGTTGTTTTATGCGCTATACAGGCAGATCAAACCATACAAAGTGCATGAGGGTAGCAGAACAGAGTGCAGAATACAGTGGTACAGCCACAGAGAAGGTGCAGAGAGAGAGAGAGAGAGATCAGAATCAACATTTGAGAGATCCTTTCAAAAGTCTGATAACAGTGGGGAAGAAGCTGTTCTTGAATCTATTCGTATGTGTATTCAAACTTTTATATCTTCTGCCAGATGGAAGATTGTGGGAGAGGATATGACTGGGATGGGAGGGGTCTTTGATTATCTTGCTTGCTTTCCCGAGGCAGTGGGAAGAATTGGTGGAGTCAATGAATGGAAGGCTGGTTTGGGTAATGGACTGGGCTGTGTTCACCTCTCTCTGTAGTTTCTTGCGCTCTTGGGAGAACCAAGTACCATACCAAGCTGTGATGTGTGTGGGTAGGATGCTTTCTATGATGCATCTATAAAAATTGATAAGAGTCCCTGTGGACATGCCTGATGGAGTAAGAACACTGTTGTGCTCTCAGTTAATAAACTTGGAATATAAAAGTGCTCTCATTGTTGGGGACTCTGGCAACTATGACTGATTGTATTAAAACCCATCTGGTTCACTAACATTCTTTATGGTAGGAAATCTACTGACCGTCCCTGGCCTGGTCTACATGTGACTCCAGACCCACAGCAAGGTGGTTAGGCTCTTAGTTGCTCAGAAGTGGCCGTACCGAGCTCTTCAGCTCATGACCATCTGGGAAAAGGGAAACAAATGCTAGGTCACCCACATTCCATGCAAGAATAAATTAGAAAAAAACAGTCAGAAATTATAAGGCCCTTATTTACATACCTGCAGAAATTGTTGCATTTACAAGAACTGTTAGAGACAAAAAAGCTGCAGATGCTGGAATCCAAAGTAGACAGGCAGAAGGCTGGGGGAACACAGCAAGCCAGACAGCATCAGGAGGGACAGGCAGGAGGCTGGAAGAACACAGCAAGGCACGCAGCGTCAGGAGGTGCAGAAGTCGATGTTTCAGGTGTAACCCTTCCTCAGCCTGAAAGTGGTGCCTGGCTTGCTGTATTCCTCCAGCCTCCTGCCTGTCCATTTTACAAAAAGTGTGGCAGTCAATGTCTAGATTAGAGTGATGCTGGAAAAGCACAGCAGGTCAGGCAGCATCCAAGGAGCAGGAAAATTGACGTTTCGGGCAAAAGCCCTTCATCAGGAATGAAGGCAGGGAGCCTCCAGGATGGAGAGATAAATGGGAGGGGGGGTGGGGGGTGCTGGGGAGAGGGTAGCAAAGAGTACAATAGGTGAATGGGGGTGGGGACGGAGGTGATAGGTCAGGGAGGAGGGTGGGGGAAGGTAGCAAAGAGTACAATAGGTGAATGGGGGTGGGGATGGAGGTGATAGGTCAGAGAGGAGGGTGGGGGAAGGTAGCAAAGAGTACAATTGGTGAATGGGGATGGGGATACAGGTGATAGGTCAAAGGGGAGGGTGGAGCAGATAGGTGGGAAGGAAGATAGGCCGGGAGGACAGGTCATGAGGGTGGTGCTGAGCTGGAAGGTTGGAGCTGGGATGAGATGGGGGAAGGGGAAATGAGGAAACTGGTGAAGTCCACATTGATGACCTGGGGTTGAAGTGTTCCGAGGTGGAAGATGAGGCATTCTTCCTCCAGGCGTCGGGTGATGAGGGAGTGGTGGTTGAGCAGCCCAGGACCTCCATGCTTTCGGCAGAGTGGGAGGGGGAGTTGAAATGTTGGGCCACGGGAGGTGCGGTTGATTGGTGCGGGTGTCCCCAATGTAGAGGTGACCGTATCGGGAGAAACGAAAACAATAAATGACATTGGTGGATGTGCAGGTGAAACTTTGATGGATGTGGAAGGCTCCTTTGGGGCCTTGGATGGAGGTGAGGGAGGAGGTGTGGGCACAGACTTTGCAATCCCTGCGGTGGCAGGGGAAGATGCCAGGACGGGAGGGTGTGTTATAGGGGGGCGTGGACCTGACCAGGTAGTCACAGAGGGAACAGTTTTTGTGGGAAGCGGAAAGGGGTGGGGAGGGAAATGTATCCCTGGTGGTGGGGTCCATTTGTAGGTGGCGGAAATGTCGGTGGATGTTGCAGTTAATGCGAAGGTTGGTAGGGTGGAAGGGGAGCACCAGGGGGGTTCTGTCCTTGTTGCGGTTGGAGGGGTGGGGTCTGAGGGCGGAGGTGCGGGATGTGGACGAGATGCGTTGGAGGGCATCTTTAACCACGTGGGAAGGGAAATTGTGGTCTCTAAAGAAGGAGGCCATCTGGTGTGTTCTGTGGTGGAACTGGTCCTCCTGGGAGCAGATACGATGAGGTGGAGGAACTGGGAATATGGGATGGCATTTTTGCAGGAGGTAGGGTGGGAAGAGGTGTAATCCAGGTAGTCAATGTGCAGCCTTGAAATCGGAAATCTGTGTGTAGTTAGTGCTCCTCAATCATAGAATGACTGGTTCACTAATCCTAAAGTCTCTCATTTACTGGTTAAAAGCAACTGCTTGCAGCAAGTAGTGAGGAAAAATAAACCGGCTTTCTTCAGACCTTAGTCAGCTTTTAGTCCAAAGAAGAGGACTCCACCTCACTTTCCTGAGATCCGTTGACTTCTGGCTAGAATCATTTACACCCATAAGCTGTTGAGCTACCTAGGAGCCAATCACATAGCTATTGGCTGAAGGCCTTTGTCATTGAAAACTGGTCACCACTCCACAGAGCAGTCAGTTCCTTGATCTATCTTGTACACTCCCGATGTTGTCACTTTTTCTGCAATAATCATCATCACCCCACCAACCCCCAAAATAGGCCTTCTCTGGTGTCCTGTGTTCAGTTCTGGCTGCCCTGCTATTGTAAGGATATTATTAAATTGCAGTGGGCTCAATAAAGATTTATTAGGATGTTGGTGGGAATAGTGCGCTTGAGTTATAAAAATTGGCTGGATAGACTGGAACTTCTTTGCACTGGAGCGTAAGATGTTGAGGGGTGATCTTATAGAGCTTTATAAAATCATGAGGGGGTTAGATAAGGTGAATAGCAAGGGTCTTTTCCTTAGGGTGGGTGGGGGAGTTCAAAATGAGGGGCTATGTTATTAAGGTAAGAGGAGAAAGTTTTGCAAAGGTCATGAGGAGCAACTTTTTTACACAGAAAGCGATTCATTTGTGGAATGAACTACCAGAGGAAGTGGTGGATGTGTGCAACATTTGAAAGACATTTGGATAAGCACATCAATAGGAAGGGTTTGGAGGGATATGGGCCAGGAGCAGGTAGGTGGGACTAGTTTAGTTTGGGAACATGGTCTGCATGGATTAGTTAGACTGAAGGGTCTGTTTCCATCTGGATGACTCTATGACTCTATAACCAGGCATATTACTATGCACTGAAGGTGCAGGGGGGAATTGTGCACATACAATGGAGGATGAGTGCTTCTCGCTCTCCATCTCCTCCATTCAATGTTGTACAAGTGAGCAGTGTGGCTACAGCTGACTGCTCAGACCGCTGCTGACAACAATGCTCAGATGGGTAACACTCTCACCTGAGT
This sequence comes from Chiloscyllium plagiosum, assembly GCF_037043375.1. NCBI lineage: Eukaryota > Metazoa > Chordata > Chondrichthyes > Orectolobiformes > Hemiscylliidae > Chiloscyllium > Chiloscyllium plagiosum. The sequence goes on from NW_028270160.1 coordinate 56,244,475, forward strand.
CTGGACAGCATGGGTTTAAGTCTCACTCCAGAGACTCAAGCGCTTGGTTGACCCGTGATGTGCAGAGGGGGTGTGCTGCACAACTGGAATTACAGTCTGTCAGATGAGACATTAAACTGAAGCTGCAACCACCCTATGCATTGAACATAAATGTTCCCATTGCAACATCCAAGGAGCTGAACAATCCTCCCATGTGGACTGACTCATATTTATCTTTCAACTTACATCAATCAAACAAGTCATGTGGCTGCTGTTTGTGGGATCTTGCTCTGTACAACTTATTGCTGTGCTTACTTCATCACAACAATATTTCAATATTTGTTGACTGAAAAGGCACTTCATAAATGGAAATACTTTGTATTCTATTTTCAAAACTTGGTGCAGAGTAACTGAGACATAAGCATTTGTAAATAATGTTCAGTACTTATCATCAGGAAAAGCAAAAGGTACATGTACAAACAATTTATAATCAGTTGAACTTGTAATTTTATGACTCTGAAAATATCAATAAAATGACAAGTCACATCCGATGTATTAATAATTAATTATTGTAATAGAATCAGTCACCACGCCTCACTTAAAGCGATAACGCTGTTCAGGGGAAAGATAGCTCAAAAGATCTTACCTTACAGCTGCCAGAATCTCTCAAACCACTGACAATCTGAAAACAACCAATACCAGTATCTAGCTAACACAACACATTCCATCTGCGACAGGTAGTTCTGCTTATCTGTTTGATCATAGTTACCTTCAAGCTCAGTAGGTACATCGCCTGTGGCTGTTGTTAGTGGTTCAACAAGTCTGTTTTAACTGGGCTTAACTCCTCAATTCCTGATGCAATGCAGGAGATGAAGTGATAGAACATAGAACATAGAGCAATACAGTGCAGAACATGTGAAGACTTCGCTTGATTGGCAAGCCAACGGAGACAGTTCAAAGTCAGTTTTTCATAAACGGCGTTCACAACTTAATAAATTAGTACGGAAGTATTTCAATCTTCTTTAGTTTTATGTAGTGGCTAAACCACAGGTCTGGCAGGAATTGGCATCAGGGCAAATCTGAACTAATTAGTGATCCAATCCAAACTTGGTACGATTATAATGCAAACTCCATCCATTGGACAGCCTGATTCTGAAAATACACATTGACCTCAGGTTAGCACAGTACCTTATACTAATCCACAACTTCACATCCAACCATTACAGGGTTGTACCATGTCTGCTTTGTGACAGGACCATAATATTCTGAGATGGGCTGTCTATGTTTTTAATATAAAACAGACAGTGAAGGTCTATGACTTGCACTTTGCCTAGTTTCCCAGGCTATCCAAAAAGTCAACCAATCTTCAAGGAGGAATCACCAAGGTTTGGCTCATTTAGACAACAACACCATCTCACCTCATTCTCTGGGAACAGACAGAACTGAAAGGTCTGGTGTTAATCTGCCACATGCCATATAAAGATACAAACTAGAAGCCACTCAGCTTTAAGAGCCTGCTGCACCATTCAGTCTGATCATGATTGAACGGCTTATTTTACATTTGCACTTGCCTCTGAAAACATTTGCGTATCAAAAGTCCATCTCTCTGCTTTAAAAATATTCGAGCACCCTGCTTCCACTACCTTTTGAGGGAAAGAATTCCAAACACTCACGACCCTCCTTATCTCTATCAAAAATGGATAACCCTTATTTTAAATGGGCAGTCCCTTCTTTTTAAACAATGAACCCTAATCCTAAATTCAAACATCATTTCAATACCTGCCCTGTCAAGGTTCGTTAGGATCTTATATGTTTCAATCAAGCTCCCTTTTAGACTTCTAAACTCCAGAAAATACAAGCCTAACCTGTTCAAACGTTTCTCATTAAAAAAAACTACTCATTCCAGGTATCAATCTAATAAACCTTCTCTGTACTGTTGTCATTATATTGCATTCTTCCTTATGTAATCAGACCTTCAGTTACTTTTGAAGTATAACTACTTTTATATTCAATTCTTCTCGCAATAAACGATAACGTTCTATTACCTTTCCTGCTATGCCTGTATGCTAACATTTCGCGATGAATACACTAGGATACCTATAATCATTCTCCGTATCAGAGATCTGCAATATCTCAGCGTTGAAATGCTTCTTTTTTTCATTCTTCCTGCCAGAATGGACAATTTCACATTTGCTGACATTAAATTCAGATCTTTGCTTACTCATTTAACCTATCTATATCCCCTTGTACCCACCTTAAATATTTTCACAGCTTACTTTCCTATCCATCTTTATATCACCAGCAAATTTAACAAACATACCTTCTGTCTCTTCATCCAAGTCACTTATATTAGTCTTATACAGTTGAGGTCTCAGCACTGCATCCTGTGGCCAATCATCTGTTACATTTTGCCCTACTGAAAATGTTCTGTTTATTCTATTTCCAGTTGGCATAGCCAATCTTCTATCCATGCTGTTATGGTGCACCCTACATCATTAGCTTCATTTTTTGCGATCATCTGTGTTGAGACAGAAATCTTCTAGAAATCTAAGTACAGACCTTCCACTGCTTTATCTTTGTTATTTCTTCAAAGCACTCTAATAAACTGGTTAAGTATGATTTCCCTTTCAGAAAACCATGTCAATCCTGCACGATCACCTTAAACCTCTTCAACTGCCCTGCTATACCATCTCGAACCATACCTTCTAACAATTTTCTTTTGACAGATATGAAGCTAATTACTCTGTAGTTTCTTGCTTTTTCTTCCTCTTTCTATTTGAATAAAGGAGTTTGAATTGCTATTCTCCAATTAAATGGACCCATCCTGACTCTCGTCAATTTTGGAAAAATAAAAGCTCTATATCAATATTTCACTAGCCATTTCTTTGAAAACCTGATGATGAGGTCCATCATGCACTTGGACTTGTCATTGCTCACCTACAACATACTGAGTACCACTTCCTTGATTTCCTTCCTCCTTCCATTTCCTGATTTATAGTTATTTTTACATTGTTACTTGCATCATCGGTAATGAGAACCAATGAAGAATACCTGCTCAATTCACCTGCCTGCTCCTTATTTTCCCTTCTTAATTCTCTATTTAAATTCTTTAGGACAAATGACTCACTTTGTTAACTCTCTGATTTTCTAAATAAATATTGCATTTCTTACCATCTGTCTTTACATTTCTAGCTAGCTTTCTCTCATACTCTAATCTCACAGTGATGTTTAAAAATATTCTGTTGTTATGAAGAGGCTTCTTTTATATGTTCTGAGAAAAGGTCACTCGACCCAAAACGTTAACTCTGATTTCTCTCCACAGATGCCTGACCAAGTTCTGCTTTTGTTTCGGATTTACAGCTTTCACGGTTGTTTTGGTTTTCTTTCAGAGGTGTTTTTGTGAGTGCTCATGTTTAAAGGATGTTGAAAATTGGTACATTTAGAGTACATAGGAGATACCTGGACCTTTTGTTTGAAGTTCCTTGGTGGGATACTTACTGTAATCATATATGTGTTTCTGCAGTCAGGAGAGCATCTATTTGAGATTGTTTGGAGCTACGTTGGGGTATTACCTGTGAAGAAACACAATCTCCAGTCCAGCCTTTGCTGTCTTTCTGAGAGACTCTTTTAAGGATCTGTGTCAGAGTTGAAAAGTTACCACAGCTTGTGTGTGAATCAAAAGATGAAACGACTATTCTTCCTAAAAGGTTTTTTCGAAGTTTCGTTTTGAAATTCTAAACAGATTGCATTTGAAGAGATCGATGTGTCTAGTAACATTTATCTGTCTCTCGTGACCTTTCTACATTTGTACCAGCAAACCTCAACTGAAAGCATTCCAGAATATTTCATATTTTAACTCTTACCTACCAAAAATAAGCTATTTTGGCCAACATTCATTTTCCAAAGTTAATTTTTGTAGAGTTTCTTTAACTTTTGTGCGTATGGTGTTCTTTAAAAGGGTAAATACTTATATTTCCATATTTCAAACAGGGCATTAATCTGGATTGCATCGTTATTGAACAAGTCTTGTTATTGTATTAAATCATGCCTTTTATTACATATTATTAAAACCTGGTTGATGGATCTTTTCATTCTGAAACTTACCATAGATAAAGTGTATAACTGACCATATTAGTAACTGGGTAAAGCATTTATATTGGAGTGACAAGGGTGATCTAGCTATAGCGGGAGTGCAACAAAGGCTTCCCAAATTGATTCCTGGGATGGTGGGACTGTCATATGAGGACAAATTGAGTTAGTTAGGATAGTACCCACTGGAGTTTAGAAGCATGATGGGGGAATCTCAGAGAAATCTAGAAAATTCTAACAGGTTCGATGCAGGAAGGATGTACCCAATGGTGGGAGAGTCCAGAATCAGGGGTCAAAGTTTAAGGATAAGGGATAAATCTTTTAGAACAGAGATCAGGAGAATTTTCTTCACTCAGGCAGCAGTGAGCCAATGACATTTGCTCCCACAAAAAGTGGTTGAGACCAAAACATGAAGTGTTTTCAACAAGGAGGTAAAGATAGCGATCAAAGAATATGAGGGTAGGGTGTGATTAGGGCTATTGAATTCAACCATCAGTCATGATCATATTGAATGGCAGCACGGGCTCGATGGGTCAAATGGCCTACTCCTGCCTCTATCTTCTATGTTTCTATGAGAGGCGGGGTGATTGGACTAGGAGAAAGATATGGCACTCTCCAACTCATAACGTTGTCACGATCTTCTGACCTGCCACCCATCGTTGTACAATTATATGTTTTTTAATTTAGGTTTGCTATTAATTTTAACTCCTTAAGTTAACCATGGATAGTGGATCTTCAGTTTGCATTTTGATTACTATCCAACAAAGGTCATGTAAATCAATTTGTAATTTGTTTCTTTAGTATGCATTGGTTGTAATGCCTTCTAACTGACTCTGTTTATTAACTAGCTGGACTATTTTCTATCACGTTGTACACAAAACAAAAATGCAGTTCCCAGAAGCAAAGCCCCTCCAGACTGAAGCTCCTGATTTGAACCTTGCTGTCGTAGACGGGTTGAGAGTGGGATTAAATTTCGCAAGATTGTCCAACAACCCTCAACTACAATATCCCACAGTGAAGAACTGCTTGATCTCCTGTAGAATACTCAGAGAAGGCAGAGTATCACATTTTAACCCACCAAAGATTTATTTTTCACTTGTAAAATTACACACAGGCAGAAAACTATACATGCTGCAGCCAAAGCCTAAAATACTTAGCTGAAATAAGAGCAAACACCCTGGAAATGCCCAGCAGATCAGGCAGCAGTCCCAGGGGAGAAAAGCTTCAGCACACTATGGGAAACATTAACTCTTTCTCTCTCCACAAACACCAACGAATGTTCCCAGCATTGCCTGGTTTTAGGACAATATTACATAATGTTCCAAAAGATCAAATTTCTCCAAGTTATTTTCAGCATCTTTTTCACTGTGCCATCCTAATTAATTCTTTTGGGGGTAACAGGGAGATAGAGCTACAGTTTATACTTTGGCTGTTGAGGAGTTAATTGTTTTCTTTGCTATTAGAAGGTTATTTTGCTCTTGACCTCAGAGCTCCACAGGAGCTATTTGTTATTGTCTGATAATAAACATTGCCCACTCACTTGCTCTCATAAGAGATGTGACAAATTGCAGGTAACACCTCTGCAGTGTACAAAGTTAGAAATAGCCAATTCTGCTTCTTGTTGACAAATCCAATACCAGCATGCTGCACTTGGTGGACTGTAAAATGTTGTTGTTTTTCTCATGGTTTCTTGCATTTGCACATAGATTTGTTTTTGTTTTCAATTATGTGTGCCTCAAATGGTGGTAAGTGAAGGATATCTGGACAACAAGTGCCGACTGTGAAGAAGCAGGATAGGCAGTCATTTGAACTGTCATTTACAGGTATCAGGCAAAGATTGTTATGTAAAGTTGTTTTTCTTTTCTTTATCTTTTCATGGGATGTTGGTATCAGTGGCGAGATCTGCATTTGTTGCTCAGCCCTAACTACCCTTGTGAACATGCTGGTAAATCACCTTCTTGAACTGTTGGTATAACAGTGGCCATTTCAGAGGGCATTTCCAGATTTTATTACATTTCTTTTTTATTTAAAATAAACAGCAGTGCTGGTGGGATTTGAACCTGTGTTAACTTAACATTAACCAGGGCCTCCAGGGGCACTCTCAACATCAGCCTTGTATGTGAGTCAACTCTCAGTTTCTGCTGAATGGCATGACTTGACAGCTATGGAAGGTAGAGAAGCAGGAGGCTGGAAGAACACAGCAGGCCAGTCAGTATAAGAGGCAGAGTCGTCAACGTTTCGGGTGTAACCTTTCTTAGGGGGTTGGGGTAAGGGGAGCTACAGGTAAAGGGGAGGATGGGGGTGGGTTTTGGGTGGGGAGAGGGGCAGTGTGGAGAGGTAGTGATAAGTGAACACAGGTAGAGGGTACAGCCTGGTTGGTCAATGGGAAGAATGAATCTGATTGGTAGCTGAAAGGAAGGGGGTCAAGAGTGTGTTTCTGGGAAAGCACAGCAGGTCAGGCAGCATCCGAGGAGCAGGAGAGTCAACATTTCGGGCTTAGGCCCTTCATCAGGGTCGATCAGAGAAATGGAAGGGAGGAGGAGGGGCTGGAAAGGGAGTCGGGGAATGGGAGAGAAGGTTGTTTAAAATTGAAGAACTCAATGTTGTGTCCTCTGGGCTGTAGGCTGCCCAGGTGAAAGATGAGGTATTGTTCCTCCAATATGCGGTTTGGTTCGTTGTGGCAATGGAGGAGGCCAAGGGTGGTCATGTTGGAGAGGGAATAGGAAGGGGAATTTAAATGGGTGGTGACTGGGAGGTCCCGTCAGCCCCTACGGGCACGGCTGATTTGTTCGGTGAACTGTTTTCTTAGTTTACTTTCGGTCTCCCAAATGTATAGAAGACCACATACCAGAGACACCGGTTACAGTAATCTAGGTTGGAAGAGAGGCACACCTGAAAGAACTGTTTGGGGCTCTGGATGGAGCTGAGACAACGCTCATCTTCCGCCTGGGCAGCCTACAGCCCAGAGGACACAACATTGAGTTCTCCAATTTCAAATAACCTTCCTTCCCATCCCCTAACTCCCTTTCCAGCCCCTCCTCCTCTCTTCCATTCCTCTGATCGACCCTTCCTTCCAGCTACCAAGCAGATTCATTCCTCCCATCGACCAACTAGGCCATACCCTCTACCTGTGTTCACCTATCCCTACCTCAACCCCCCCTCTTCCTGCCCAAAACCCATACCTGACCCCCTCCTTTATCTGCAGCTTCCTTTATCCCTCACCCCCAGTCTTGAAGAAAGGTGACACCTGAAACACTGACTTCTCCACCTCCTGATGCTGCCTGGCTTGCTGTGTTCTTCCAGCCTCCTGCTTGTTGTCTACTTTGGATTCTAGCATCTGCAGGTTTTTCGCCTAATGCAACATGGAAGGGTGCCCTCTTTGCTTGGAACTGAGGTAATGCAGGGAACATTCCCAGTCCATCAGCAACTGGTGTTAGGCCAGGAACAAATACCATATTCCCCTGATTCAAATAAAAGAAATTGGAGATTTTCAGCTTCTGTGATTCACACATCCACCCCTTTCAGCTGTTGTATTGGGAAGGAATCTGCAAGCTGCAAAATGCAGAAAATATGTGCCCTCATATGTGGCTCAGTGGTTAGCACTGCTACCTTACAGCACCAGGGACCTGGGTTCAATTCAACCCTCAGGCAACTGTGTGGAGTTTGCACATTCTCTCTGTGTCTGCTTGGTGCTCCAGTTTCCTCCCACAATCCAAAGATGTGCAGGTTAGGTGGATTGGCCATGGGAAATCAGATTCTGGATTAGTGGTGCTGGAAGAGCACAGCAGTTCAGGCAGCATCCAAGGAGCTTCAAAATCAACGTTTCGGGCAAAAGCCCTTCAGTATTCCTGATGAAAGGCTTTTGCCCGAAACGTCGATTTCGAAGCTCCTTGGATGCTGCCTGAACTGCTGTGCTCTTCCAGCACCACTGATCCAGAATCTGGTTTCCAGCATCTGCAGTCATTGTTTTTACCTCATGGGAAATCAGAGTTATGGGGCTAAGGTAGAGGTCTCGATAGGTGCCCTTTCGAGTGTCAGTGCAGATTCAATGAGCCGAATGGATCTTTCTGCACCATAAGGATTCTATCATTCATATTTGTATTGCAAATGCTGTTTCTCGATGAGAAAAGGAATGACTTCAGACATGGGCAGAAAGGAAGGTCTTAGCAACACTAATGAGGGGGATCAAATATTCAATTTAACACGTTTACCAGAATAGGGAGAGAGAGAAAAAACAACAGAGAACTGCAGAAATTGCTGGAAAAAATTCTTCAGTCCTGAGGAAGGGTCACTGTACTCGGAACGTTAACTCTGCTTTCTCTGCACAGACACTGCCAGACTTGCTAAGTTTCTCCAGCAATTTCTGATTTTGTTCAGGTGAGGAAGAATTGTGAGATCAGCCTTGTTATACAGTACAGAAACTGCAGGAGCATCAAGAGAAGACCAGAGGCTGGAGATCAAAGAGGTGTAGATCCCAGGGCAGATATCCGATGCAAAAGCACAAAATGGGGGAGGTCAATACAGATGCAGTGATGTTGACACAGACATTGAAGAGGGCTACTTAAGAATACACAGAATGAGAAAGGAAAATTCTCAGGCGAGGACTGCGGCAAACTCAGAAAGTTAAAAATGATATCAAAGCCAACAGAACGAGCATAATATTGTTCAAATATGGGTGGCAGGTCAGAAAATAAAGTCAGAATATTTAAAAAACTACAAAGGAAACAGGCTAACAAGCAGGGAATCATTAGAGTGCGAGAGATAGCTGGAAGGAAGAGCCATTAATAAGTGGGAGATGGAATTCAATGTCAGTAACTGAGTCTTGCACAATCACGTAAAAATAATAATTACTATAATTTTAAAGGAAAATACTGGGTGATGGGCAATGACATGAGGGATTTGGAGTTCAGATTCATAAGACATGGAAAGCGTCGATCAATATAGAAGACACCAGAAAAAGAAGACAAAAACAGAAATTGCCAGAAAAGCTCAGCAGAACTTATCGAACAGAGAAGTTGAGGCAATAGTGATATATTCTCATGTGTAAAACATGAGTAAGCCGACATAAATCAAAGATGAAACATGAGAGCTTTAGGCAATTTTTTCAATACTGAGGTAGACATTGTAACTTAGAGTCATAGAGTCAGACAGCACAGAAACAGACCCTTCGGTCCAACCAGTCCATGCCAACCATTATGCCAAACTAACCTAGTCCCACCTGCCTGCTCCTGGCACATATCTCTCCAAACCCTTCCTATTCATGTACTTATCCAAATGTTTTTTAATCATTGTAATTGTGCCCGTATCCACCACTTGCTCAGGAAGTTCATTCCCCATGCGAACCACCCTCTCTGTAAAAATTTACCCCTCATGTCTTTTTACAATCTCTCTCCTCTCACCTTAAACATGTGCCCCCTCGTCTTGAAATCCCCCATCCTAAGGAAAAGATAACTGCCATTAACTCTGTCTATACCCCTCTTTATTTTATAAATTTCTCTAAAGTCTATAATCACAGAAATGGTGTAGAAAGAGGCTATTTGGCCCATCAAGCCTACATTAGCTCTTTAACCTAAAGCCAGTCTCCTGCCTTTTCTCCATATCCTCGCAAACCATTTCTATCCAAATAACCACCTTGAATGCCTCAACTGAACCTGCCTCCATCACATTTCCAGGCAGAGCAGTCAGGAACCTATCTACTCACTGCGTGAAAATATTTTTTCTCAAGTTCATGTAAATCACCACTGTGCTCTTTCCTATACTGTGGTACTGAGAACTGCACATGATATTCCAGCTGAGGTCAAACAAGTGTCTTGTACAAGTTGCATCCTTGCATTTTTACTCTGTGCCCTTATTAATAAAGCTGACAATACTGCTTTATTTACTGCTCAGGTCTCCACCTGCCCTGACACCTTCAGTGATCTGTACACGTATATACCCAGCTCCCTCTGCTCACAACCACTAGCTCATGCCATCTTTCAATGTTTTTCTGACCAAAGCGCATCACCTCACACTTCTCTGCATTGAACATCATCTGCCACACTCCACCAACATGTCAATATCCTTTTGGAGTACCACATTACCCTGCTCGTAATTTACAATTCTTTCAGGTTTAATGTCAACTTCAAATGTTGAAGTTGTTCCCTGCCCATCAAGACCTAGATCATGAATATATATCAGGAAAAGCATAGGTCCCCATACCTACCCCTCAGGGAACTCCACTACAAATCTTTCTCCAACCCAATAATTATCCTTTGACCATGTTTGCTATCACTCAGTCAATTTTGTATCCATTTGAACCATTAATGTTAATCAAGTATAGAAGAACATGTGATTGAGAAAAGTAGGAATGAAAGACTATCCTAAAACTTCTTTTCCAATGTTCTTTGCACGTCTTCTCACCTTTCTTGTCCATGTGCAATGCAATGTCCTGTTTGAATCCTACAATCAAGTTTTCACGTCATTATTCCTGTCCTCCATAACCTGCATTAGACCTCAAATTTAAGATGGTAGACTTAATGTTGAGCTCCCGGTTTTGGCTTTTTCTTTGCTCTTTCTGTGACCTCCATCAGTACTATAACCCTCTCACTTTAATGTAACAAAATATCCCTAGGAACCTCACAAGAAAATTGTTTAATGTAATGCGTATGAGGTTTTTATATGATCATTGTGTTTTGGGATAGTCTCTTTAATTTAGGATGAAATGAAGAGGGTCATATGACCTGCTCTGAAGGTTGCATTACAACACGCCTGGGTGATGGAGGCATTAAAGGGAGGTCCAGGTTGTTTCTTTTCCCTGGAAAAAGTAACATGTTCACAGTTGAAGTCAATAGCAATAACATCTGTGTTTACAGTATTTAGACAACTAGTCTCTGAAGTCCCAAGAAGGTGGTGGAGATATCAGATTGCGAATGGTTACCTTTGATCTGGACATTTACTTGCAAGATAAGAGAGAGCTCAGATCTCAAGGGCGCTAATCATCATTTCTACCTGGTGGCAATGTCTATGTGATTCATGTTGCCATGCAGATAGGCTTTGAGAAAGAAAGGGGCTCCATGAAATTCCTAAAGCTGTAAATTTCAATCCAAGTCCTAAAAGAATGAAATAAGACAGAGCGGCAGAGAGATGTAGGAAAGGAATTCAGAAACTTAGAGTTCAAGCATCTGAAGGCAAGGCCACCAATGGTGGAGCAATTCACATCGGGGCAGGGAAGAAGCCAGATTTGGGAATGCAGCTGTGTCAGAGTGTAGTGCAGCTGGAGAGATTTACAGCAAGAGGCAGACCCAAGGAATGGCTGCTCAGGCATGGAGGAATATTTGAACAACTGCTTGACCAGGATCCAATTATTAATTTCTTGATTTATTGTCATGTGTACTAAAATACAGTGTTAAGCTTTGTTTATGAACAGTACAAGGAAATCATAGTAAGCAAGGATGTACAGATTGAAAAGATTTAGACAGAGGCATACAGGTTACATTGCACAGGGCGTGCTCTAGGCAAGATTAGCGTTAGCAAGATCAGCAGTATTTGAGGCTAGAGAATCCATTCATCAGTCTAATAATGGTCAGGAAGAAGCTGTTCCTGAACCTGCCGGTGTGTGTGTGTTCAGGCTTCTGTATCTGCTGCCTGACGAAAGAGGTTATAGGAGAAGATCATTACCGGGCGCGATGGGTCATTGATGAAGTTGGCAGCCTTTCCGTGTAAATGGAGTCCATGGATGGAAGGTTGGCTTCTGTGATGGCCAGGGCTGTGCTTACCATCCTCTGTAATTTTCTACGGTCATGGGCAGAGCAATTGCCATACTAGACCGTTATACACCCAGACAGCATACTTTCAATTGTGCACCTGTAGAGGTTGGCGAAGGTCCTTATGGCATTCTTGTGCCTCCTTGACTGTCACATCTATGGACAGGTAGTCAGTTATTGTCACTGCTAGGAACTTGACGCTCTCCACCCTCTCAACCTCAGCTCTGTTGATGTCGATGGAGGTGTGATCTCCTCCTTTCTTTCTGAAGTCAATGAGCGGTTCTTTAGTTTTGCCAACATCGATAGAGAGGTTGTTATCATTGCACCACATCACCAAGCCCTCTATCTCCCTTCAGAAGTTTGATTCGTCATTGTCACATATGCATCCTACATGGTGGTGTCTTCAGCAATCTTATAGATGGTACTCGTTCACAATTTGGCAACACAGTTGTGGGTGCACAGGGAGTACAGTAGAGAACTTAGAATGCTCCTAGGGGAGTTCCAGTTTTGAGTATTATCATGGAGAAGGTACAATTAGCTATCTTCACTGATTGCAGTTTGTGGGTCAGGAAGCTGAGGATACAGTTGCAGAGGGTGGAACTGAGACCTAAGTCTTGGAGTTTTGAGATAAGCCTAGAGGGCATTATGATGTTGAAGGTGAGCAGAGTCTGTCCTCGTTGTCCAGATATTCCAGGAACGAGTGCAGAGCTGGGGATATGGCATCCACCATGGACCTGCTACATGGGTAGGCAAATTGTAGGGGATCAGGGCAGGCTGGGAAACTGAAGTTGGTGTAGATCATGACCAGCCTCTTGAAGCGTCAAGTGGTCCATCCTTTCAAGATCGACAAGCACAGAGGTGATATGGAAATGGAACCCGGTGAGAGGTGGATCTTTCTGTGAGTTAAGTTCTAGGCAGTAGGGCTTTGGATAACATCTGGTTTCCAGGGGATAGAAGACTGACAAGGACTGTGTGGAAATAGTTGAATCTACAGGTAACAACGATATGAGTTAGGCTCCACCTCTTTCTAATGGCTCCATCTAATGACAATTTTAACCAAAAAGGATTAGCAAGTTGGATATATTCCAAAAGAAATGATGAAAAGGATGGACCACTTGATGACCAAGACATTGGAAATAACAATGAAACAATGAGCAATTCACTCTGAAATGACCTCCTCACGAGCATGGGGTTGGGTGCCAGAATTGGGAGAGCTGACCCACAGACTAGTCAAGCAACAGCCTGATTCTCACACAACCACACTTTTCAGGAATGTCCCGGGCACTGCTATCATGCTGGGGACAAAAAACATCAGATGATGGAATCCAAAGTAGACAGGCAGGAGGCTGGAAGAACACAGCAAGCCAGGCAGCATCAGGAGGTGGAGAAGTTAACGTTTCGGGTGTAATCCTTCTTCAGGACTTGGGGGTGGGTGTAGGGGGAGCTGCAGAGAAAGGGGGTGGTGGGTGCTGGGTGGTGAAGTGGGGATAGGTGAAGACAGGTAGAGGATACGACCTGGTTGGTCAATGGGAGGGATGAATTCGGTTGATGGTAGGAAGAGGCGGAAGGGAGGGGACAGGGCTGGGAAGGGAGTCATGGGATGGGAAGGGCAGTTATTGGAACTCTGGTTTGTTAGTAAATGCACAGGTTATCACACTGGGCATTTACTCACACACCAGCAGGACCTACCCACCACAGCTGGGGGCACAGCGGCACACACTAACAACGATGGTGCAAAATAATTTTGTTTTGTCAGGTCTGCTTGAGATTTACTTTTAGACTTGGGAGGTTACTTTCTCATTTTCACTATCTTAATTATTAGGGGTGTGGTCATGTTGTAACAATATCTTCTGTATTTCTGTTAATATATATATAGAGAGAGAATTCAAACACAACCAGGATTACAATCATTTATAAATATCTTCAATAATGACTAATCTTCCATTCCACCTAAAGCCACCACACACAAGGAAAGCAACAGTTTTTGAGATGGCTCAATATTTCAATTGGTACAAAACGGCACTCATTCTCTTTTCAAAGTAAGTGACACACACTTTTCCACATTAAATGCCATCAGCCTAACCACAACTTCAACAGACACAGGTGATGTTCCTGCTAATATGGTTCCCATGCTGGAACATTTTAATCAATTAGTTATAGAGTCATTGAGACATACAGCACAGACCTTTGGTCCAACCAGTCCATGCCAACTATAATCCCAAACTAAATTAGTCCCACCTGCCTGCTCCTGGACCATATGCCTCCAAACTTTTCCTATTCATGCACATGGCCAAATATCTTTTAAACATAAATGTACCGGCATCCACCACTTCCTCAGGAAGTTCATTCCACACACGAACCACCCTCCATGTAAAAGCGTTGTCCTCAAGACTTTTTTAAATCTCTCTGCTCGCACCTTAAAGATGTGCCTCCTACAGAATAGACAACAATCATTAACTCTATCTATACCCCTCACTATTTCATAAACTTCTATAACATCGCTTCTCAACCTTCTACACTTCAACCTTATCTAATACATTTCAGATCCAGATTTAATAATTAACATCATGTTGCTGAAAAAGATACATTTTGTTGAAGCCCTCCTTCCATATAGCATAATGTTGGCTTCCCCATGAATTGGTATTTTTGCAAATAATCCTGATGACTGCAAGGTGAAAAGACTTGACAAAGGTTGCCCTTTTCCAGCAACACTCAAGTTAATTGTTATTAAATGACTAATTGTTGTAGTGTTCACTAGAGTACATCTACCTGAACAATGAAATGGGTATCAATCTAAAATTTCATCCAAAGGGCGGCTGCAGAGCAGCACTTCCTCAGCACTATGTGGAGTGTCAACTCAGGCCCTAAAAGGGGATTTGAACCCAGACCTTTTTGCCTTATAGACAGACTGTAACAAAAAGCACCAAGGCAACCACGATGCTACCGCTTCACCTGACAAAGGAGCAGCGCTCAAAATGCTTGTGATTTCAAAGAAACCTGTTGGACTATAACCTGGTGGGAGACAGTAAGGACTGCAGATGCTGCAAGTCAGACTCGATAGATGTGAAGCTGGAGGAGCACAGCAGGTCAGTCAGCATCCAAGGAGCAGGAAAGCCAACATTTTGGGCCAAAACTCTTTGTCAGGACTGAGGAGGAGGAGGGACCCCAGAAGTAAATCTAGGGAGGGGGTTGGGGCTGGGGGGAAGGCAGAAGGGATGGTGATAGGTGAATGTAGGTAGGGTTATTATGATTGGTCAGTGTGAAGGGTGGAGTGAATTGGGGAGTAGGAAGGTTAGAACAGGTCAGAGAGGCAAGGAGGAGGGGGAGTGCTTGACATGGGATAAGGCTAGGGGAGGAGGGACTTTGAAGCTGATGAAGTCGATCTTGAGGCCATTGGACTGGAGGCTTCCCAGGCGAAATATGTTCCATTTGGCCTCACTTAACAGTGGAGGAGGCCAAGGATGGACATTTCCCTGGGGGAATGGGAAGGGGAATTAAAGTGGATGGGAACCGGAAGGTCAGGTTGGTTACTGTGTTTAGAGCGCAGATGCTTCAAGAACCGGTCCCCAAGTCTGCATTTGGTCTTCCCGATACAGAGGAGACCACATCGGGAGCAATGGATGCAGTAGATGAGATTGTATGACGTGCAGGTGAATCCCCGTCACACTGGAAAGATTATTTCGGGCCCTGGATGGAGATGGGGGGGGGGTGGGAGGGTGGGCCCAGGTGTTGCATCCCTTGTGGTTGCAGGGAAAGGTACATGGTGTGGTGGAGAAGTTAATGGGGAATGTGGAGTTGACGAGGGAGTCACAGAGTGAGCGGTCCCTTCGGAAAGCGGACGGGGTGGGGAAGGAAATACTTGTTAGGTGGTGGGGTCTGATTGTAGGTGGCGGAAATGTCGGAGGATGATATGTTGGATTTGGAGGTTGGTGAGGA
This sequence comes from Chiloscyllium plagiosum, assembly GCF_037043375.1. Taxonomy (NCBI): domain Eukaryota; kingdom Metazoa; phylum Chordata; class Chondrichthyes; order Orectolobiformes; family Hemiscylliidae; genus Chiloscyllium; species Chiloscyllium plagiosum. The sequence continues at coordinate 56,260,221 of NW_028270160.1, forward strand.
TTAAGAGGACTCTATGCTTATTGTTGTTGGGAGGGGGTTTGAGGGCAAAAGTGTGGGGGATGGTTGAGGACATCCTTCATCACTGAGGAGGAGAAATTATGATTCCTAAAGTAAGAGGATATCTGCGATGTCTTGGAGTGGTACGCCTCATCCCAGGAGAAGATGCTGCGGAGGCGGAGGAATGGGAATATGGGATAGTACTTTTGCAGGAAGGTGGGTGAGAGGGGGTGTGGTTGAGGCAGTTCTGGGAGTCTGTAGGTTTGAAATGGATATCAGAGGTGATCTATAACCTGGTGATGTGTGACCCCTGACCTAAATGGGTTAGATTCAGCAGAGTCAAAAAAGTGTGGTGCTGGAAAAGCCCAGCAGTTCAGGCAGCATCCGAAGAGTAGGACAGTCAATGTTTCCGCCATAAGCCCTTCCCCATTCCTGAAATGTTGACTTTCCTGCTCCTCAGATGCTGCCTGACCTGCTGTGCTTTTCCAGCGCTACACGTTTTGACTCTGATCTCCAGCATCTGCAGTCCCCACTTTCTCCTAGATTCAGAACATATCTAGCAACACTAAAACTGGATATCCATAGTGCATGGTGAATTATCAGCTGCTAAACTGTAATCCCTTACCCTGTGTATCCCTCACTCTACCATCACCAACAAAACCGAGAGCCAATCCTTGTTAATGAGAGGTGCAGGAAGTATGTCAGGAGTAGTAGCAGGAATGAGAGATACAAGAATGAGCTTCTAACATAGTGTAGCTACAGCACATTCATGCTAAAGACCAAAGGCAGATTCGATAGACAGCTAAGGGATCCCACACTAGATAGGATCAAAGCTCATCGATTTTTCAAATCCTGTCATGAATGGCAGTTAAGCAATAAACTGGGGAAGACTTCACAAACATCATCAGTAATGGGTGAAGGAACAAGCACTTTAAACAAGGTTGAATCATTTGCTATGATCTTCAGCCATAAGTACTGAGTGGATGGTGTATCTTGGCCTCCTCCTGAGCTCTGCAGCATCACAGATGACACTCTTCACTCCATGTAGTATTGATGCTAAAAATATTGTGTAGACACTGACAAGTCCAGGCTGTCAAATTGAAGACAGTTAAGCTTCAGTACAGCTCCAACACTGTCATCTACCTGACAATCATCCAGTTACATCTAATCTGGTCAACTGCTGTCCACCATCTACTCTCAATCATCAGCAAATCAATAGTCAAAACTGCTATCAAATGTGACTTCCACATGCTCAGCCATACTCAGTTTGGCTTACACTGGAACCTATGAACTCCAGCCTCATACGAGCTTAGTCCAAGCATAGACAAAAGAGCTGAATCGCAGAGGGGAAGTGAGAGTGAGTGCCCTCTACACCAAGTCAGCAAGATTGAAGTCAGTGAAAATCAGAGGGTAAACTTTCCAACAGTTGGAGACAACCCTAGCATCAAGAAAGATGGTTATGGTCGCTGGAGACGAATCAAATCTGCCCCAGGACATTACTGCAGGGGTGCCTCAAGCCCATCTCCAACTTCAGCCATTTCATCAATTGCTAAGGTTAAGAATCAGCCACTTTGCTGTGGGCCTGGAGTCACATACATAATAGACTGGCTAAGAACAACAGATTTGCATCCTTACAAAATATTACCTAAGCAGATGTGTTATTACAACAATCGAAATGAGGTGAGAGTGACATTAAGGTCACATTTGACCGAGTGTGGCAGCAAGGAACCCTAGTAAAACTGGAATCAATGGGCATCATGAGGGCACAATCTTCGCTGGTTAGTCACATCTTGGCACATAGCAAGATGGTCATGGTGGAGGTCAGCCATCTCAGCTCCAGGACTTCTCTGCAAGAGCTCCTCAGGGAGGTATACTAGCCCCAACTATTTCAGCTGCTTCATCACTGACTTGCCCTCCATCATAAAGTCAGAAGTGAAGATGTTCGCCAATGATTGCACAGTGTTCAGCACCACTCACAACTCAGATACCGAAGCAATCCGTGTTCAAATGCAACAATATCCAGCTTGGCTAACAAGTGGCAAATAGCATTTGTGCTACACAAATACCAGGAAACGAGCATCTCCAATAAGAGGCAATAGTCAAGAGCAGGTCAGAGGCCAGGAACATCACTGCAAGTAACTCACTTCCTGACTCTCCAAAGCCTGACCACCAATGTACAAGTCAGAGATAAGATAAAATACTCCCCACTTACCTGGATGGGTACAGCTCCAACACCACTCAAGACCGCTTGACACCATCCAGGACAAAGCAACTATCTTGATTGGTACCACATCCACAAACATCCACTCTCTCTACCACCAACACTCAGTAGCAGCAGTGTGTACTATCTGCAAGATGCACTGCACAAATTCACCAAATTCCTTAGACTCCACCTTCTAAACCCACAACCACATTCGTCTCAAAGGACAAGAGTAGCATATACATGGAACATTGCCACCTGCAAGTTCCAAACTTCCCGTCATTCTGATTTAAAAATAAATTGCCGGTCCTTCATTACCGCTGAGTCAAAGTCCTGGAATTCCCTCCCGAAGGGCATTGTGGGTCACCCTACAGCACATCGACTGCAGCGGTTCAAGAAGGCAGCTCACCCCCAACCTTCTCAAGGGGCAACTAGGGACGGGCAATAAATGCAATGGCCAGGCAGCAACGACCACCTGCCACAAGTGAATAAAAGAAAAACCAGGGAAGTTTTGTGTTCACCATTACAGAGACAAACCTGTAATTCCAGAATTTTATTCACTCGGTAAATATAGATTAAATTTCACCAGCACTTGTACTGGGTTTTGAATCCATGCCCCCAGTGCAGTGGAACTGTGCATGTAGATTATTAGACCAGTGACATTACCAAGAGATTACTTATCTCCCCTTTGAGGTGGCAATGTGTGGTTAGCTGGAATTCAATAAATCACAGGGCAACTTCCACAGAGGAAACCGCATCATTTAAAAGGAATGGGCGATTCTGTAATCCCGCAACGTCCTTAATAGCTGGAAAATTTCGAATGGAGTTAAGTGTGGTGACTGTATTAGATACTGCATTGGTTCCTCATCACAGTGAAGGATAGATTGGCTAACTTTATTCCTGGCAAGAACCTCAACCTCACTAACATAGATACTCTCAAATCACTCTGTTCAGAAATGTTAGAACACAAACCTGGGACTTGAATCCAGGCCCCCTCATTCAGAGATAAGGACACAACCACTTTGCCACAAGAGCTCAGCCTACTAGCATATATTGCAATTCAAATGTAGTTAATTCTACTGGGCCCACATAGTTCTGCAATAAGCCCCTCGTTAGTGCTCTGCAACCAAACATTCTTAAAGTGTAAACGTTTGGCATCATTAGAAATTACTGTACATGGCAAAAAAATTAGCTTTTTGTTTTCCCTTTGGTTTCTTTTTGTTTCATTATTTTCCTGATCCTATTCTTTAACCTGGTGCATTGACTGGAACCTGTTTTTTTTGTGCCCCTTTGTCTTATTTCACTGCACCTCCTCCATTCACTTTGGGACTGAGTTTCAGATTGGCAACTATGAATAATACCTGTCCACTGTCACGTAATCTTTTCATGTCCTTCAGTACAATGAATCAGGCCTGCTGTGTTGCCTGGAGGCACTTAGGATAGTCACGTCTCACATTAAGCACACATTTACACCGTGACAGCTATAGAAATCCAGGAGAGAGACATTAGACAGACTGTTTCTGCAGCACTCCCAAACTCATGGAAACACTGAAACCACATCACATTCATTCTGGGATGCAGCTGGAAGGATCTTTGCAGTTCATGGTGGAATCTCACTCGGTACCTGGAAGACAAACAGGGCAACCATTATTTCAAAGACTTGCAGCTGTTTTCATTATTTCATGGGACATAGGCATCACAGGCAAGGCCCGCTCTTGCTGCCTATCCCTAATTGCCCTCTGTCAGGTTTGCGGGACTATTTCATAGGGCCGTTAAGAGTCAACCACATGACTGTAGGTCTGTAGGCCAGATCAGGTAAGATTTCCTTTACACGGCGGCTCAGTGGTTAGCACTGCTGCCTCACAGCACCAGGGACCCAGGTTCGATTCCACCCTTAGGTGACTGTCTGTGTGGAGTTTGCACATTCTCCCCGTGTCTGCGTGGGTTTGCTCTGGTTTCCTCACACAGTGCAAAGATGTGCAGGTCAGGTGGAATGGCCAAGCTAAATTGCCCCATAGTGTCTAGGAATATGCAGGCTAGATAGGTTAGCCATAGGAGATATAGGGTCACAGGGATGGGATGGGTCTGGTCTGGGATGCTCTTCAAAAATCGCTATGGACTCAATGGGGTGGATGGCTGTAAGGAGTCTATGAGTCTAAAGGGAATTAGTCAAAAAATGTGAGTTTAAGCCAATTGATTATAAATATCATGTCAACAGCTTATTGTTTGAGATGTTATTAATTGAATTGAAATTTCATCAGTTGCCATGGTCAGAACCCATGACCTCAGAGAGTTAGCTCAGGCCAGTGGATTGTGGGTCCAGTGACATTAGCACCTTAATCCTCTTGTGACCTCAGGACATGCCCCATGGTACTTTTGAACCAATATTTGAAGCATAGTTCCTGCTGTAATGGGCTGGGAATGTGAACACAGCTCAAGGTTGAATTTCTGATTCAGGACTCTGGGAGCCAGGTTCCCTGCCAACACAAGAATGATGTTGCAAATGGTTGAGGGGGTGTGGGTTCAGTGTGGTTTTTAACAGTCTGCATCATTATATTTGTGTAACAGCAGTTATACAGATAGCACCTCCCACTCTAGTCAGTGTCACAGAATTCTCTCTCTACTAACATGGATGCAATGGGCTGAATGGCCTCTTTCTTATGTCACTCTGACTGTGTGGTCGTCTCTGTGGAGGCATGTACCACAGTAACCCCATCTGACAATATGAGCTCATACTAGTTTCTGTGTTTTCAACCACCACTTGTCAAAACAAACTAATAATTCCTACTCTTCCATAAACATATAACTGTACCATAGATAGCACCTTCCAAACCCACAACCATTACCATCTAGAAGGACAAAGGCAGAATACACACTGAAATACTGCATGTTCTCCTGCAAACCTGACTTGGAAATATATTGCCGTTTCTTCACTGTGACTGCATCAAACTCTGGGAAATCTCTCCCTAACTTCACTGGGGCTGTCCCTACAGCACAGGGACTGCGAGACAGCAGCTCTCCAATTCAAGGCTGCTCTGGCCAGCAACCCCACAGCATGTGAACAAATCATTGAAAACGTGATGTTCTATTTTGCTGCTTTATTGGGATAACTCTCAGACAGCAGGAGGAGTGCATAACCCAAAACACCTCAAACAAGAGACCTGGATTAAGCCAGCATTGGCTCAACTTCCACAGGCTCTTAACCTACCTCAGTAATTGAGACCTCCTTGCCTCATCAGCAGCAGTTGTCAGAGGTGTTAGGGAGTCAGTAAGTATACTTGTGCTTGATTACACTCTGGACGAATGTGGCAGGCCCAGCAGCCCCATCAGAACTTCCCTGGCACACAAGCAAGCAATACATCAATACACTCACCAGTAGGAAACCCATGAGGGATCAGGAGGATTGTCAATCCATGTCATTCCAAAAGCAACATTTCCTAACGCTGGCCTTTATAACAGTCTCGAAACACATCCACGTTCTTTGTCTGCCACACTCACTCGATCCTGGCTCAGATGTTACACGATTGGTTTTGACACAACGCTGTGAATGTAGGGGCTCCAACTCTTATCTACCAAGTTCTCAAGGCTGCTGAATCCTGCATTCTTCAACTCGCTACACTGAACTCTCGTCTCACAAGTATCTTTCTACACAGCGCATGACCACAGCTCTGCAAAAAAGGCCGTTACTGGAAGCGTTTGCTTCTGTTCTGCCATTCTCAAGGTTAAGTGACTCGGTTGCATTGTCTGAGCCATGGCTCGGCTAGTTCTGTTTCTGTTGCACAGCAACAGCTACAAGCAGAAAGGGGCTTAGGCAGAAAATGACACACAATCTTTCTTCCCCAACGCACTCTGCCCTTAGAAAGCATGATAGTCACGTTGTTGCTGATGTCTGTTTAACCAGTACATTCTATCTCAAGATAAACATCCAACAAGCTGAGCAACATGTTTTGCAACTTGCTGATCCCAGGACTTTTCCTTCTATTTAAATGTGAGGTAATTTTCTTTACTGAAGTCAAGCATGTGTAATGGATTGCCTGAATGACTTTCACTCCAAGCTTTCCTCTGTTCACTCTGTTTCCATCACCCTCTCAGGCAGATTTCCAGCTCAGCCTAATAACTGAAGATTGGGTCCTTGTTGAAGGACAGCACCACACACCTTCCAACCCATCCACTGAGTTCCTATTTCGTCAATTTTGACCGAAAGAGAATTTCTGAGGGTCTATAACTGTTCTACGATCTGCTACCTATGTATATTTAATGCTTCTGAGCAACATACCCTATTAACATTTGCGACATTTTACAAACTAATTTTCTTTTGACAGCTTGTGCTACATAAACCATCCAATCTCATGCTCTGTTGGTCTAAAGGACATTTTATTTCCCTGAACATTCAAATCCCATAGGATCCTCTTTTACAAGGTGCATTGGAGCATTGGACTTGGAAGTGGTGGCCATTCAGCCCTTCGAGCCTTCTTGATCGTTCATTAAGACCATAGCTGATCTCATTGAGATCTCAGCTCTACGTCTCCATCTGCACTCCCATAACCCTCAACTCTTGCGTCTGTCAAAACTCTCTCTAACTGAGCCTTGAAGAAATTCAAGGAGCCAGTCTCTGCTGTTTGCTCAAGAAGAGAATCCCACAGTGTAATGAGAAATTTTTAAAAATTCTCAACATTGCCTCAAAAACATGACCTCTCATTGTTAGCCTGTGTCCTCAGGTTTCGATAAGGGAAACATTTTTCTCAGAATTCATCTGGTCAAGCCCCCTCAGGTGCATGTGTTGCTACAGCTAATCCTACAGCATGAAAGGAGGCCCTTCGGCCCATCAGGTCCACACCGACGCTCTGAAGGGCATCCAACTCAGTAACCCTGCATTTCCCATGACTAATTTACTGAGCCTGCGAATTAAGGGCAATTTAGCATGGTAAATCCACCTAGCCTGCACATCCTTGGACTGCACATCCAGAGCACCTGGGGGAAACCTATGCAGAGAATGTGCAAACTCCACACAGTCACCTGTGAGTGGAATTTAACCCAGGTCCCTGGAACTGAAGGGGGGAGCAGCCATGCTAACTACTGAGCCACCATGCCTCCCGTTTTCCACTCCTGAGAAAAAGATTAGCATCAATTTAGCAGTTTAGCAATTTATCCCTCTCTATCCATCACCTACACACAGTCTCCCACAGGCAAAGCTTCAAAATTCAGATTGAGCCATTAGTTGGACAGTGAAGGTTGTTGACTAATGCTGCAGGATCTGCCAGCATTCATACAATGTCTCCAGTTTATTTTTGTTCAATAAGGATGTTTTCCTGTGTTAAAAATGCAACTTTGTAACAATATAATTACCCAGGAGAAGGCTGAAGGCCGGAAAGAATGTCTTTCTTGCTCTCAAATTGTCTGGTAAATGACACAAATGCCTCAAGTGTTAAGATGCTGTGGCCCCTGAAGCAGCTAAATCAACATCAATCATTTCCAACGGAAGGTTCCAGAAAAGGTCTGTCACATTCATACTGCAATGAATGTCAATAGATCGCCTTGAAGAATCTTTATCCTTAACCTGAACAAAAAAAAATTACTCTGCGTTTTATTTTTAAAGATTAATTCACATCAAATTTTTAGATGCAAAATGCTTCAAGTTTCTTTTTGTCAATGCTTTCACTCAACAGAAACAGAAACTAATTTGAAAGATATGAAGGAGCCAGTCTCTGCTGTTTGAAAACATAATTGTAAAGATATGTTCCCCCCTTGCACTGGGATATTCAAACCCTTAGTTTCATTTTTGTTATCAATATTTTCTCTTTCTCTAAACACAGTGACTCCTTGCTGTGAAATACAGAATCCCTACAGTGAGGAAAGAGGCAATTTGGCCCAGCAAGTCTGCACCAATCCTCCAAAGACTCACCAAAGGCAATTTAGCACGGCCAATCCACCGGACCGGCACATCTTCGGACTAAGTTAAAAATCACACAACACCAGGTTTAGTTAGAAGCACTAGCTTTTGGAAGGTGATGAAGGAGCAGTGCTCCAAATTAAACCTATTGGACTATAACCTGATGGTGTGTGATCTTTAATTTTGTACACCCCAGTCCAATACCAGCATCTCCAAACCTTCAGACTATGGGACGAAACCCACACAGACAACAAGGCTGGAATCGAACCCAGGTCCCTGACGCTGTAAGGCAGTGGTGCTAACCACTGAGCCACCGTACTGCCATTTTCAACAGACCCATTTTCAAACCCAAATGGTCATTCTGCAAACGAACCTTGAGAGTAAGGATTAAACCATTTAACCAGGGAGAATGAGCAAGTCTAGTCTTGCTCACCACCCATTCATAAATACTGGTGTTTGGAGATAGTAACCATCAACAGGAAGCCTTGCCTGGTAATGTCCCCCTTGTCACCATAACTCAAATCCTGCTAAATCCCAAGAGTGTCCACTGTATTTTGGGCCAGTTGTAAAGTGTTCCTGGGACTGAAACACCTGATGATTTGGATGGAATCTACATCAGCAGATTTCCATCTCCTTGTATCATATTACCAGTTACTTTAACTCAAGCATGTAGAGGTTGGGATGGGAAGCAGTCCAGGCTACCATTGGAGCGAACTGCACGTTTCAATGTACTTGCAGCAAATAGGCATACATATGACAAAGGGGCTCACTAAATGGGTTTCAGATAATGACTGTCCCTAGCAGGACAAATTGCTGTTTGAACCTAGGGCCGATGGACCACAGAACAATATTATCTTTCACTGTTTTAAAGCTTTGTCCAGTGACTTGTATTGCTCTTGTCAAAACATGAGAAGGTGGCATTTCCCAATACTTAACTTTGCAATTTGTGGGGAATGGGGATTTGGGGCAGTCGTTAACACTGCTGCCTCACAGTGGCAGGGATCCAGGTTCGATTCCAGCCTCAGGCATTTGTCTGTGTGGAGGTTAAACATTCTCCCCGTGTCTGCGTGGGTTTGCTCTGGGTGCTCCGGTTTCCTCTCACAGTCCAAAGATGTGTAGGTCAGGTGAAATTGGCCATGTTAAATTGCCCAATGTGTCCAGTGGTGTGTAGGCTAGTTGAATTAGCCATGGGAAGTGCAGGGTTTTATATAGACAAGGTAGAGGGCTGGGTCTGTGTGGGATGCTCTTGAGAGGGTTAGTGTGGACTTAATGGGCCAAATGGCCTGTTTCCACACTGTAGGGATTCTATGACTGACCATGCTACAGTCATTAGCACTAACATATACAATCAATTAACTGTTTTAAATCAGAAGTTTTAGTGAGTTGGGCACTCCTGCACCAATGTCGGATTTTTTAAATAAATTGCACACAGCATTGCCTTTTCACACAAATAATCTTGAAAACGAAAGCTGCACCTTAACATCAGTGTTATGTTTTAAAATCCCTCCTCTGTTTTGGAAAAAAGTACAAAATGGCAGTGTTATTCCATGTCAAAAACTGTGGTGCTGGAAAAACATAACAGGTCAGGCAGCATCTGAGGAGCAGGAGAATTGATGTTTCAGGCGTAAGCTCTTCATTGGGAATGTCACCTGAAACGTTGACTCTCCTGCTCCTCGGATGCTGCCTGACCTGCTGTGCTTTTCCATCACCACACATTTTGATTCTGACTCTCCAGCATCTGCAGGCCTCACTTTCTCCCAGTGTTATACCGTGTGCACATTGCACATGAATATTTCTTATTAAACTCTTGTTTAAAATTTACTCATTGAACTATGACTCAGCCTGACCAGAAGTGGAAGAATAGTAAAGACGGAATTGAGATTGGAGATTTATTCTAGCTTCGTAAATCAACCTATTCCTGGACTTTCTCAGTTACTGGCCTGCTAATTTATAGTTACTAAGTTACTCTTTGTACTGTTGGCAAAAACACTTTTTGTCTCATGATTAGTTGGACTCAAAATATCATTGTTTATTAATCCAAGAAATCGAACACTTTCTACAAACACCAAAATGATTGGTCAGTTATGATATTACTAAATACAATTGAGCTGGAACAGGTTATCAGGCCAGAATGTATTTTGACACAAAGCATTGTAGACATTTCCTACTCAATCTGCTCAGAGATGGGAGTGGGTGGAATTTGAACCCGTAACTCCCTAGCCCAGAGGTAGGGACACGATCACTGTACCACAAGAGCACCAAGAAAATGAACTTGGGACTCTGGATTACTAATCCAGTGACATTACCATGATCCAACCACCTCCCCACACAAAGTATCTCAAGTCAATCTGACTTCCAAGTTCAATAAATGTCAGCTCCCCCCAAAAAAGTTGATAGCATGTAATTCACATCGCAGCAATCTCATTTGGAAAGGAATGACATTATGTTGAAGTTGTACAGGTCATTAGGGGCGGCACGGTGGCACAGCAGTTAGCACTGCTGCCTCACAGCGCCAGAGACCCGGGTTCAATTCCCGCCTCGGGCGACTGTCTGTGTGGAATTTGCACGTTCTCCCCGTATCTGCGTGGGTTTCCTCCGGGTGCTCCGGTTTCCTCCCACAATCCAAAGATGTACAGGTAAGGAGAATTGGCCATGCTAAATTGCCCCTAGTGTTAGGTAAGGGGTAAATGTAGGGGTATGGGTGGGTTTCGCTTCGGCGGGTCGGTGTGGACTTGTTGGGCCGAAGGGCCTGTTTCCACACTGTAATGTAATCTAATCTAAATCATTGAGGCCTCCTCTGGAGTACTATGGTCTCCTTGCTTTGGAAGGATATTATTAAGCTGGAGAAGGTTCAGAAGAGATTTGCCAGGGTGTTGCTGGGAATGGAGATTTTGAGTTATAAGCAGAGACTGGATAGGCCAGGACATTTTTCACTGGACCGGAAGAGGTTGAGGGGTGACCTTATTGAGGTTTATAAAATCATGGGATAAGGTGAGTGGCAGGTATCTTTTTCCAAGGATAGGGGATTTCAAGACTAGGTGGCATATTTTTTAAGGTGAGAGGATAAACATTTAAAAAAGACAGCAGGGGCCATTCTTTTCAAGCAGACAGTGGTTCATGTGTAAAATGAACTTTCAGAGGAAGTGGTGGATGTGGGTTCAGTTACATTGTTGAAAAGACATTTAGATAAGTCCATGAACAAGAAAGGTTTGGAGGAAAATGGGCCTAGTGCAGGCAGGTGGGACTAGTTTAGTTTGGGATTAGGGTCAGCATGGACTGGTTGAATGAAAGGGTCTGTTTCCATTCTGTATAAGTCCATGACTCTATGAAATCAAAAGTGAGTGGAGAATTTTTTTTGTAATGTAGTGAATTATGATGATACATTACCTGAAAGGATGATGGAAGTAGATTCCAAGAATAGCTTTCAATAGGGACTTGGGGTGAAGGGGAAGATCTGTGAGGTTATGGGAAAGGGCAGGTCCAAAAGGAATGACGGAGTTGCTCTCAGAAAGAAATAGGTCTGACTCAACAGACTGAATGGTTTGTCGTGCCTCACTCTCTGATTCAGAGCTTGCTGCATTTAACAGAAGACCCTTACCTCATTCAATATGTATCACCCACATTCACCCAATAAGGTCCCAGTCTCTACCTGAAAGACTGCCCAGCCAACAGTACAGCACTCTGTCAGTACTGGACTGAAGTAACATTATGGTCTTGAAGTGGGGATGTGAAGCCTGACCTTCTGAAACACGAGCAAAAGTGTTATCACTGGGCCAAGACTTTTGAGTTCTCATTGATAATTGCTATATAGATGTTTTAATTGATCGTGGATGAACTACTTGTATATCTAATCCAGTATGTTGGTGAAAATGTCTTGCTGTAACAACACTATAGGGCTCACTATTCTTTGATATACAATCTCCCAATGCCACTATCAAGATATGCACTTCCTCCAGGCCCCAAATATTAATGACTTTCATGAGATTCACTGTCTATTCACTTACTTCAACTCTTCTCCCAAAGCACCCTATGCCTTTAGCCCAAGGACTCATCATTCAACAACCCTGCGCTCCCCACAAAATATTCAGGCCCCAGTCTTCACAACCTTCTGAACTCATCATGACCATTGTACCAGGCCCTCTGTCCCCAAACCCTCATGATACACTTTTCCAAATTGTTTGCTGCTATCACCAAATTATGTGCCATCTCTCTACAAATGCTACTTTCTGGGGGGCCTCTTAAGTTGTTTGAACCCAGAACCCTACTCCCAAAAACACTCCCTACCACGATCAATATCACAGAGGTCCCATTTGCTTCAACAGCTCATAGAGTCAGAGAGTCATAAAGATGTACAGAACAGAAACAGATCCTTCAGTACAACTCGCCCATGCCGACCAGATATCCTAAATTAATCTAGTCCCATTTGCCAGCACTTGGCCCATATCCCTCTAAACCCTTCCTATTCATGTACACATCCAGGTGTTTTTAAATGTTGTAATTGTACCAGTCTCCACCACTTCCTCTTGCAGCTCATTCCATTCACGCTCATTCCCTACATGCATGAAAAAGTTGCCCCTTCGGTCTCTTTTATATCTTTCCCCTCTCACCCTAAACCTATGCCTGGTAGTCTGGACTCCCCCACACTATGGGAAAAGACCTTGTCTATTTACCCTATCCATGCCCCTCATGATTTTATACACCTCCATAAGGTCATCCGTCAGCCTCCAACGCTCCAGGGAAAACAGCCCCAACCTGTTCAGCCTCTCCCTGTAGCTCAAACTCTCCAAACCTGGCAACATCCTTGTAAATCTTTTCTGAATCCTTTCAAGTTTCACAACATCCGATAGGAAGGAGACCAGAATTGCACACAATATTGCAAAAGTGGCCTAACCAATGTCCTGTACAGCCGCAACATGACCTCCCAACTCCTGTACTCAATACTCTGACCAATAAACGAAAGCATACCAAACGCCTTCTTCACTATCCTATCTACCTGCAACTCCACTTTCAAGGAGCCATGAACCTGCACTCCAAGGTCTCTTTGCTCAGCAACACCCCCAGGACCTTGTCATTAAGTGTATAAGTCCTGCCCTGATTTGCCTTTTCAAAATGCAACACCACACATTTATCTAAATTAAACTCCATCTGCCACAATTCAGCCCATTGGCCCATTTGATTAAGATCCTGCTGTAATCTGAGGTAACCTTCTTTGCTGTCCACCACACCTCCAATTCTGGTATCATCTGCAAGTTTACTAACTATACCTCTTATGTTCACATCCGAATCATTTATAGAAATGATGAAAGGTAGTGGACCCAGCACCGATCCTTGTGGCATACTGCTGGTCACAGGCCTCCAGTCTCAAAGGCAAACCTTGTGCTAAAAGTCTGCACTGGCAATTGTGGAATGCCAGGGATCGCCTGATTTAGTCAAAACAGGAACAAACATAGCTTTACTTGCAGGAGCAAATCACTGCAGATGCTGGAATCTGTATAAAAATCAAAAAATGCTGGTAATCGCAGTGGGTCAGGCAGCATTCATGGAGAGAGAGGAAGCTAATGTTTCATCAGAGCTCTGATTAAGAGTCATCTCAACTCAAAACATTAGCTTGCTGCCTGACCATGGATTCAGCTTTACTTGTGCAGTGATTGTGACATAGAATATGAGTTTCCCGATTGGGGCTTTTAACCTGGTCCAATCATGGAGCCCTGGCTGACAGATATAAACAGTAGCGTCAGGGGTTCTGCTCGCTCTAGGAGCTGGCTCTGAGCTAGCTGGGTCAGCGTCATGTACTGTGCATGTGTACACAAAGGGTGACTTGGTGACAGGATAACAGTCTTCATAGAGTTCATTCAACTTGAAGATATCAAAAAGGAGATGATAAGAGGTGGGCCAGAGCTACGGGCTGACTCTTGCTTCCACGTCTTAAATGAAACAAGCTGATTATAAATACAGCATCAGAAAATGTAAGAGTACAGGAGAGGATATTCAGTCAGGTTCTTGCTCTTTCCTTGCAGCAGCTGTATGATTATGTTACTGGATGACTAATGCAGATCCCTCTGTCAATCATCAAAAGAAACATGCTCAAATCTCACGCCTGCAGTTAGGGAATCTAAATTCATTTGATTAAATAAACCTAGAAATTTAAAAAGCAGCAGTTGCTATCAGTGATGGTGACTATGAAATTATTGAAACTCATCTGGATCACTAATGCCCTTCAGGGAAAGACAATCTATGTTGTCTATTCACAGTAATGACTCTTAACCTTCCCTGATACAGCCAAGCAAGCCATTCCATTACATGGAGACAAGGAATCAATGAAATCCTTATTAATGACAATAACAATTTCTGAGTGATTTTTAAAAAAAACAATTCTTTAGTTATCTACCTGGACTCCTCCATTTACATTGCCTGAAAGAGTTCCCATCAACCAGCAAGTCAATTTAGGATGACAAGTTAACAGGGCAGCTTTTTATCTATTCTGGAGCCTGGGCTCTCTAAAAAGATTTATAAATAAATAATCATTGCACTAAACCTTCAGAAAATGTGAGATTAACCTCTTATATTTTCTGATTCTATATTTATAATCAGTTTGTTTTACTTAAGACTTGGAAGGGAGAATCAGCCACTAGCTCTGGCCTAGTTCTTATCATTGCTTTGACATCTTCAGTACTGTGTGCAGTATTGGGCACCTCACTTTCAGACAGACAAGAAGAGTTTGAAGAGATTTCCTCAAATGATTTCAGGAATGAGGAATTATAATTACAGGAAATTAAGACTGTACTCCTTGAGATCAGGGAAAATGTAGAGGAAATTTGGGAGAAGTGTTTAAAATCATAAAGGGTTTTGATAAAGTACATGGAAAGAAATTCTTTCTAATGACTGAATATTTGATAGCAGGGAGATATAGATTTCAGGAGCAACATGAGGAAATGTTTTCATTTGGACACAAGGTGTTAGGATTTGCTATGTAACCTTTGATAAGGCCTACAATTTTAATATTAGCATTCAGAAGGGATCAAGAAAAGATCAAAATGTAGGTCTTTGGAGGGAGAACAGAGGAGTGGGACTGACTGGATTGTCCTTGGATAGAGCTAACCTCTGTACAATGGGCCAAATGGCCTTCTCCATGTTGAGCTATTCTATGAATCAGTCAATTGGAGCTGCTTAAGTCACATTAATGACAAATTGAACAGACTGGAGCAGTCCCCCATAAATCAGTCATACATTATTGAGGGAACAGTTAATGCCAACTTCAGCAAAGTAAAGAGAGAAAAAACATGCAAGACACAAACACTTTGAGAGCATTCTGGTTCACAGTGAGGAGACTGGTCTGTCAAAGTGATCAATACTGATCATGACGGCCACTTGTTGATACTTGCAATGTGTCACTTTCCCACAGCTGAATCTTCACTGTGAGAACTGCATTTCTGCATAGTTCACATCATTAGCATGAAGTTTGTGTACTAATAGTGGTCATATTTATCCAAGGCAATATCTTTATAATCTCTGGCAAGAAAAGATGAACTCAAATCATAGGAAAGCAAAAATAAAAGATCATGAGATAAATAAAGAGGAGTACAGGATTGTTGACTCCATGTCACTTGGATATCCAAATGAAACAAACTCAAGTTTGACGTTTAAGCTGAGGGGAGTTGGTGAAGTAGGCAGTGTTCCATTGAGTAAAATTGTGAAGAATGGAGGATTTTAATTCCTCTGCGGTTTGGCTGGTAAATTTAAGTCTGATTTTGAGAGTCAGGGGAAAACAAGACCCTTTCAATGTGCGGCACGGTGGCTCAGTGGTTAGCACTGCTGCCTCACAGCACCAGGGATCCAGGTTTGATTCCAACCTCAGGCAACTGTCTGCGTGGAGTTTGCACATTCTCCCCGTGTCTGTATGGGTTTCCTCCCACAGTCCAAAGATGTGCAGGTTAGATAAACTGGCAGTGCTAAATTGCCCATAGTGTTCAGGGATGTGTAAGTTAGGTCCATCAGTCAGGGGTAAATGTAGAGTATTAACGTAGGAGAATGGGTCTGGGTGGGTTACTGTTCAGAGTGTCAGTGTGGACTTGTTGGAACAAATGACCTGTTTTCACATTGTCAGGATTCTATGATTCACCTCTTCCTAGCAAGGCAGGTCAAGAATATGTAGGGGGTGGGTTGGGGGTTGGGGGAAAAGTTGACAATCACTAGAGAGGAGTTGCAAGGCATTCTTGTGGAGCCAGGAGTAACAGTTAACCAGCAAATAAGCCACCTGCTTCCAACTGGGTTGCGACACTGCAGCTCTCAGAGGATGAAGGCAGGGGGAGCAGGTGAGCTTGCCATGTCTGAGTTCCAACAAGGTAAGATGGGGTGGATTGAGACTCTTAAGAACCAGAGCCCCCACCCATCATTATAAACCCTCCCCCATTCCCACTGAGTGGAGGGGGAGAGATTAAAAGAAGGCCTTCAATTCTTCACTGATTCTGAGTCTTTCTGTATATTTTTTAACATGAGATAAATCAGGAATACACTTGTCCTTTTGCCACTGTGTGGTCAAACAAACTTCCATTTAAGAATTCATTGATTTGTAAATTACAGGAAGGGTGAAAAGAGGCATGATCCCTCTCTGAAAGCTCAAGATCCACTTGTTTATATTTCATTATTAAGGGCTTTAAAACTTTAATTTGTAAAAATGCAAATTATTATCGCCAAAATTTTCAGGGAGTTGAACGCCCCAAGTCTGAGACTCGTGGTTTTAAAATTCATCTCATTACATCCCTGTGAAGCATTTTATCTGTTTGGTGAGGGTTTAATCTGATAAAAAAAACACCAACCAAGCAGGCACATCTTACGTGACAGAGAGCTTGCAGAATGTGAAAGCAAATATCTATAGGAACTCGAGAAGGTGGTCATATGATAGAGCGAGTTTATTTGTCTCGTGTTGGCGAAAAGTCACGGGACCACAGTGATGAGATTGGTCTCAAACATCAATACACCTAGCACAGTAGCTCATTCTGAACACACGGTATTTCCTTTTCTGTTGAAAGGGTCAATTCTATGGGAGGGTAGTTTCTTTAATTCTTCATAGGTTGTTGGAGGGGAGAAGTGCTGGCAAGGTCTGCCCTCTCTACCCCTCCCTTATCATCCATGAACTGAACGGCTTTCCAGGCTTCACAGAGAGCAGTTAAGAGTCAATCAGTTGGCTGTCGAATCTGGAATCTATTGTAGGCCAGCCCAGGTAAGGTTCACAGATTTCCTACTCTGAAGAATACAGTCCGTTCTGATCTACAGGGCGACCCTCGTATCCGCGGAATCGTTTTCCGCGGTTTCAGTTACCCTTGGTTTACCACGACCTGAACATATTATCGGGAACCTTCTGGAACCAGGGACCAGGGGGCTGCCGGTGAGGTAAATTTCCCATTAAATGAAAGGGTTCTCTCCTATCCGCGGATTTGGGCTTCCATGGTAGGTCTGCAAACGTATCTCCCACGGGTACCAAGGGGACTACTGTAACGCGATAGTTCCATTCTCGTGCGATCTCGCATTATAAGAAGATCGCACAAAAGCCACCCCCTTTAAACTAATGGGGTCAGAGTTGCATTTAAGCCAATACAGGTAAGGAAGGTTCATAGTCTACAAATAAATCTAAATTCTAAAATCACGTTTAAGCCAATTTGTGTTGAAGAAACGCATGTTTTAGCACATTAGTGAATCAGACAGATGACTGACAATGGTTCCATGGTTGCCATGGCTGAGACTAGTTTTACAATTCCAGATTTATTAATTGAATTCAAACTACACACACTGCCATGGTTGGATTTGAACCCAGGTCCCTCAGAACATCAGCCTCTATGTTTGGGTCACTAGCTCACTGACAGTACCATTGTGCCACTAATTAGCCCAAGACTGAAGAGTTGGCAACAAGATGCCCATTCATTGACACCCATTTTGCATTACTGCCCAATTACACTCCCATTAGCACAAACATTTGCAACATAGAGTCCTTCTTCACATTCAGGTGAAAGAACAATCCCCACTGCATGCCAGAGAAGTCAATCTGAGTGCTGGCCAAGCGGAGACCTTAGATGAACCGGGAAAACCACTCCGGACTGAAGACCAAGCAGGCACCATTCAAGTCGGATGACCCAGACCTACACAGAAAATCCAGATATGATCTCCACAAATCCATCAGAGATGCCAAGAGGCAGTACTGAACCAAGTTAGAGGGCCAAACCAACCATATGGACACCTCTGCCTGGGAGAAGGCCTAAACAACATAATGGCATACAAAATGAAGCAGAGCAAGATAGCGGACAAAGACACATCCCTCTCTGATGCGGTCAATGTTTTCTGTGCTCGGTTCGAGCAGAATGCCAGCGGCACGGTGTCACCTGCCCCGACAGCCCCGAATGTACCTGTTCCCTCCGTCACCGCTGCAGACGACAGATCAGTCTCCCTGGGAATCAACCGACAATATGTTCTGGTAGATGCCATGGTCAAGAAAGCACAACAACACCTCTTCTACCTCAGGAGGCTTAGGAAATTCAACATGTCCAAAAGGACCCTCAACAATTTTTACAGATGCCATTGAAAACATATTGTTCGGGTGCATAT
This sequence comes from Chiloscyllium plagiosum, assembly GCF_037043375.1. Classification (NCBI taxonomy): domain Eukaryota; kingdom Metazoa; phylum Chordata; class Chondrichthyes; order Orectolobiformes; family Hemiscylliidae; genus Chiloscyllium; species Chiloscyllium plagiosum. The sequence goes on from NW_028270160.1 coordinate 56,278,904, forward strand.
CGGCCTGGTACGGCAACTGCTCTGTCAAGGACCATATGAAACTACAGAAGGTGGTGTGCACAGCCCAGACCATCACGGAGCCAACCTCCCATCCATGGACTCCATTTACACTGCTCGCAGCCGGGGAAAGGCTGCCAACGTCATAAAGACCTATCACACTCCGGTAGTAATAAAGAACAAAGAACAAAGAAAATTTACAGCTCAGGAACAGGCCCTTCGGTCCTCTAAGCCTGAGCCGATCCAAATGTACTGTCTAAACCTGCTGTCCAATTCCTCAGCATCTGTATCCATCTGCTCCCCACCTAATCATGCATCTGTCCAGACGCATCTTAAATGAATCTAACGTGCCTGCCTCTAACACCTCTGCTGCAAAGCGTTCCAGACACCCACCACCCTCTGTGTATCCCCCTTAAACTTTCCACCTCTCACCTTGAAAGCTTGACCTCTCATTATTGAATCCTTCACCCTGGAAAAAAGCTGGTCTCTATCCACCCTTCATGATTTTGAAAACCTCAATCAGATCCCCCCTCAATCTCCTTTTTTCTAGTGAAAATAAACCTAACCTACTCAACCTCTCTTCATAGCTAGCACCTTCCATACCAGGCAACATCCTCGTAAACCTTCTCTGTACCCTCTCCAAAGCATCTATATCCTTTTGGTAAGGTGGCGACCAGATCTGTACACAGTATTCTAAATGTGGCCGAACCAATGTCTTGTACAATTTTAACATGACTTGCCAGCTCTTATACTCAATACCCCATCCAATGAAGGGAAGCATACCATATGCCTTCTTAACCACTCTATCCATCTGTGCAGCAACCTTCAGGGTACAATGGACCTGCACTCTCAGATCTCTCTGCCCATCAACGTTTCCCAAGGCTCTTCCTTTCATTGTATATTGCATATTTTACAATTCGCTCTAGAATCCATTCATTGTATAATCTCCTCCAACCTCTTCCATTAGGCAGAAGATACAGAAGCTTGAACAAATGCACCAGCAGGTTCAGGAACAGTTTCTTCCCTGTCTTTATTAGACTGAACAGTGGACTCACTAACTTCAAATAATGTTGATCTTGTTAATGTTGTTCTTGCCTCGTGCACATCCTGTGTGGTGTTAACCTGTATGCCTTACTCTTCCAAGTTTTTTTTCACCCTACGATCTGTATGTCCTTGCTTCCTATTGAGGAAGTTTAAAAACCTACAGCGAGGTCAGTTCCATGTTTTGGTTTTCTTTCTGGACACACTGGGAACTCAAGGGTTAAACATTCCACTACCAAAGGACTTACTGCAGTATCAACTGAAGGCCTGTACTCTTACAATACAGACAGAACATCTCAGTAGGGGGGAGGCTGACTGTATCTTAGAAATGGAGCCTCGTGGAACCACACATGTGGAATCCCCTGGAAATCCAGACAGAGGCATTTGCCCTTTCCAGACAAGACTGATAACCTTGGCCACAACCCTGTTAAACTGCCTCCCAATCCCATTGTTTTACCTCCCCTCCATATTAACATAGATATGTGAACCCCTGCCATTTACTGAAGGCAGAACCTCCTGTCTTAATCTCCTCCCATCAACACATCATCATGAAGAATATGATAATCAGTCTCTGTAATCCATTCACACATTATCACAGGACATCAGCATTCATCGGGCTTCGTAAATTCATCATTACCTGCTTTAAATTATGTAGTGACAATCGCCCATGTGACTGATAAATGTTTTGTTTAATTTCTAAAAAATATACTGTCTCTGTGCGTAGGGCAGAGATTCATGGAGAAGTGTCACCACAAGTAGATACACGGCTACTTTGGGGACATTTTGGAATCTCTCGCCGGCTGTCCGATAATAAAGCATCTACCATTGTACAGAAACTTGTGTTGTCCGGATTTGCAGAACAAAATCTATATCAACACTATGGTCTGTCTGTAATGCTTGCAAACAAAGCTTTCAACTGTACTTGGGTAGACATGATTAGATTAGATTTAGATTACATTACAGTGTGGAAACAGGCCCTTTGGCCCAACCGACCCACCGAAGCGTAACCCACCCATACCCCTACATTTACCCCTTACCTAACACTACGGGCAATTTAGCATGGCCAATTCACCCTGACCTGCACATCTTTGGACTGTGGGAGGAAACTGGAGCACCCGGAGGAAACCCACGTAGACACGGGGAGAACGTGCAAACTCCACACAGTCAGTCGCCTGAGGTGGGAATTGAACCCGGGTCTCTGGCGCTGTGTGGTAGCAGTGCTAACCACTGTGCCACCGTGCCGCCCACTGACAATAAATAAAATCAATCCATCATTCAATGACCTGACCCGGATGGGTGCATCTCCAACAACACTCAAGAAACTTGACACCATCCAGGACAAAGCAGCTCGCTTGATTGGTACCACATTGGCATAACACCATAAGACCATAAGACCATAAGACATAGGAGTGGAAGTAAGGCCATTCGGCCCATCGAGTCCACTCCGTCATTCAATCATGGCTGATGCGCATTTCAGCTCCACTTACCAGCGTTCTCCCCGTAGCCCTTAATTCCTCGAGACAACACTCAATAGCAGCAGTGTGTACTATCTACAAGATGTTCTGTAGTAATTTATTAAAGATCTTTAGACAGCACCTTCCAAACGCACAACCACTACCATCTGGAAGGACAAGGGTGGTAGATGCAAGGAAGTACCACCCATCTGCAATTTCCCTCCAGCTACTCAGCTTCCTGGCTTGGAAATATATCACTATTCCTTCACTGCCACTGGGTTAAAAAATGGAACTTCCTTCTTCATGACATTGTGTACACAGTTGCACCAAATGGACTGCAGCAGTTCAAGAACACAGCTCAACCTCACCTTCTCATGGGCAATAAATGCTGGCCCCCAGCCGGGGAAACCCACATCCCATGAGTGAACAACTTAAAAAAATAAAACTTCAACTCTTCTATATGTCAAAAATATATTGACCCAGTCTTTAAATGCTTTTGGTGATCTAGCCCCCAGAACTCCAGGCTTTCATGACTCAATAAGAGACAAGATGTCTCCATATCTCAGTTCCATTACTCTGTAGCTACGTCCTCTAATTAAGTTTGCTGCGCTAGTGGAAACATTGTCTCAACATCCACTCTGGCAAGCTGTCTCTTCTTCTTCTTGCCCTGTCATTCTATGGCCCTGAGATCTAGTCACACCACAGTCATGAATCATTCCAGGATGCTCTTCCTATAAAATTTCAATTTGTTTTATTCCCCCCTGACCCCCATTGGTTCTTCTATCACCCTTAGTGATGCCAATATTCTTGAATGTGCCAGGACATTACCCAAATAATAATTAATTCCTCTACCACAATTTGTTTCACACTCCCACTACAACTTACCATTGAAAGCCAAATTCTATATAATGAGACAGGTTTGTATCCTCTATGTAATATTTTCTCAATCATTAATTCCTCCAGAAAACAGACAGCATCATCAGCAAGCATCAGTCTCTATACCAGTGTCTCTAAGTATCTTCATTGGTTTACCTCTTAGATTTCAAACATAATGAAACATTGACCTTTTTGAGATAAAATACTCCAAACTTCCACTGGTCAGATTCTCCTTGACAATATTCAAAGAAGAATTATCCTGACTATCCTGATAGAGTCGTAGATAGGCCTTTTGGCATAGATAGGCCTTTTGGCCCAAAGTGGTCCATGCCGACCAAAATATCCGTCCATGTTAACCCCATTTCCCTGCACTTGGCCCATATCCTTCTAAACTTTTCCTATCCATGTATTTGTCCAAATGCCTTTTAAAATGTTGTTAATGTACCCACCTCAACCACTTCTGCTGGCAGCTCATTCCATGTGGACCACCCTTTGGGTAAAAACCTGCCTCTCTGGTTCCCTTTTATTCTTTCCCCTCTGACCTTAAACTGATGCCCTCTAGTCCTCGATTCCCCAACCCTGGGATAAAGACTGAGTGCATTCACCCTATCCATGCCTCTCATAATCTTATACATCTCTGTAAGGTCTCCCCGACAGTCTCCTATCTCCCCCACAGTCTCCTCTCGTGATCTTATACATTTCTATAAGATCCCCCCTCACTCTCCTATACTCTAAAGAAAAATGTCCTAGCTTGTCCAACCTCTCCCTATAACTCAGTCTACTGAGTCCTGGCAACATCCTTGTAAATTTCTTCTGCACTCTTTCTAGTTTAATAACACCCTTCCTATAACAAGGTGACCAAAACTGAACACAATACTCCATGTGTGGCCTCACCAACATCCTGTATAACTGCAACATAACTTCCCAACTTTTATACTCAATACCCTGACTGATAAAGGCCAGTGTGCCAAAGCCTTCTTCACTGCCCTGTCTACCTGTGATTCCACTTTCAGAAAACTGTGCATATGAACTGTGAACTTATTTTAGTGTCATCTGCAAACTTACTAATCATGCCTTGTACATTTTCATTCAAATCATTGATGTAGATAACAAACCGTAATGGACCCAGCACTGACTCCTGAGGCACTCCACTAGTCATAGGCCTCCAGTCTGATGAGCACCCTTCCACTATTACCCTCTGCTTCCTACCATCAAGCCAATTGTGTATCTGATTTGCTAACTCATCCCGGATTCCATGCAATGTAACCTTCCAGAGCAGCCTACCATGTGGAGCCTTCTCAAAGGCCTTACTGAAATCCATATAGACTACATCTACCACCTTGCCCTCATCAATCTTCCTGGTCACTTCATCAAAGAGCTTGAACAAATTTGTGAGATATGTTCTCCCACTCACAAAGCCATGCTGACTACTCCTAATCAAACCATGTCTTTCCAAATAGAATCATAGAGTCATAGAGATGTACAGCGTGGAAACAGACCCTTCGGTCCAATTCTTCCATGCTGACCAGATATCCCAACCCAATCTAATCCCACCTGCCAGCACCTGGCTCATATCCTCATATCCCTCTAAACCCTTCCTATTCATATACCCGTCCAGATGCCTTTTAAATGTTGTAATTGTACCAGCCTCCACCACTTCCTCTGGCAGCTCTACCACCCTCTGAGTGAAAAGGTTGCCCCTTAGGTCTCTTTTATATCTTTCCCCTCTCACCCTAAACCTATGCCCTCTAGTTCTGGACACCCCCACCCCAGGGAAATGACTTTGTCTACTTAACCTATCCATGCCCCTCATAATTTTATAAACTTTATAAGGTTTAAGCCTCCAGTGCTCTAGGGAAAACAGCCTAGCCTACTTATCTCTCAGAATCTTCTCAAATAACTCACCCACCACAGATGTTAAGCTTAATGGTCTATCGTTCCCGGGTTTTTCTTTGCAACCCTTTCTTGAATATCGCACAACATTGGCTACTCTCCGGTCTTCCAGGACTCACCTGTGGCTAATGATGATGCTAAAATATTAGCCAGGGCCCCCGCAATTTCTTCTCGAGCCTCTTGCAGTGTTCTTGGATATATCTGGTCAGGACCAGGAGATTTATCCACTTTCATACATGCCCATACATCCAATACCTCTTCTAATGTGATATGGACTGTCCCCAAGATATCATCACAAACTTCTCCAAGTTCCCAAGTCTTCATGTCTTTCTCCATGGTAAACACAGAGGAGAAATATTCATTGAAAACCTCACCCAACTCCTGCAGTTCTGCATATACATGTCCACTTTGGTCCTTTAGGGGTTGCATTCTCTCTCTAGTTATTCTTTTTCCTTTAATATACTTAAAGTACTTGTTTGGATTCACCCTAACCTTCTCAGCCAAGGCTGTCTCATGCCCCCTTTTCACTTTCCTAATTTCCTTCTTCAGTAAACTCCTGTTTTCCTGGTATACCTCCAGGGATTCCCTTGATCCCAGCTGCCTGTACCTCAGCCACATCTCCTTTTTTCTGGCCAAAGCCTCAATATCTCTCGTCACCCAGGTTTCCGTATTTGTGCCAATCTTGCCTTCACCCTCACAGGAACATATAGACTTTGAACTCTCGCTATCTCACTTTTAAAGGTCTCCCACTTGCCAGAGATCCCTTTGCCTGCAAACAAAGTACTCCAATCAACCCCTGCAAGCTCCTGTCTAATTCCATCAAAATTTGCTTTGCCACAATTTAGAACCTGAACCTGTGGACCAGTTTGTCCCTCTCTATAACTATTTTAAAATTAATATACTATGGTCACTGGTCCCAAAGTGCTCCCCTACTGTTACCTCTGTCATCTGCCCTATTGCCCAAGAGCAGATCGAGTTTTGCCCCTTCCCAAGTAAGACCCTCTATATACTGTTTGAAGAAGCTTGCCTGAACGCACTTAACAAATTCCACTCCATCCATGCTTTAACACTCCGGCAGTCCCAGTCTGTTACGAAAATTAAAATCCGCTACTAAGACAACCCTATTGCTCTTGCATGTCTCCCCAGTCTCCATGCATATTTGTTCCTCTACTTCCCGCTAACTATTTGGGGGCCTATAGAACAACCCCAATAACGTCACCATCCCCTTCTTATTTCTTACCTCTACCCACAACGCCTTACTGGATGACCCTTCAGTTATTATTTTCTGATGACTGCTGTGATACTCGCCTTTATCAAAAATGCAACTCCCTCTCCTCTTCTTCCACCATCTCCGTCCCACCTAAAGCACCTGTACCCTTGCACATTAAGCTGCCAATCCTGACCCTCACTGAGCTATGTTTCTGTAATGGCTATAATATCCCAGTCCCATATACCTATCCTTGCCCTGAGTTTATCAGCCTTACCTGTCAGCTGTCTGCATTGAAATAAGTGCAATTTAATCCAACAGGCATTCCTTGCTCCCTGCCATGTTCCAGCCTGACCTGTCTCTTCAATCTACTATTTCTGATTACTATATCTCCTTCGAGCCTCACACTTGATTCCCTGCTGTTGAGTCACCCCACCGCCGCCCCTGCCAATCTAGTTTAAACCCTCCCTTGCAGCACTAGCAAACCTGGCTGCCAAGATATTTGTCCCCATCCCCGTGCAACCCATCCCTCTTGTACAGGTCACCTCTGCCCCAGAAAAGATCCCAATGATCTAAAAGTCTGAATCCCTACCCCCACAGCAATTCTTTAGCCACCCATTATCTAGTATATCCTCCTGTTCTTACCCTCACTAGCACATGGCACTGGAAGGAATCGGGAGATTATCACCAACAAGGTCCTGGTTTTTAACTTTTTTCCTAGCTGTGTATAATCACTCTGCAGGACCTCATCCCTATTACTATCGATGTCATTTGTGCCAACGTGCACAATGACTTCTGCTGCTTACCCTCCCCCTTGAGAACATTCTGCAGCCGCTCTGAGACAGCCTGGATCCTGACACCTGGGAGGCTTACATCATTCTGGATTCTCATTTGCGGCCACAGAATTTCCTCTCTGTCTCTCTAACTATTGAGCCTCCTATCACTCAGGTCCTGTTTACCTTTACCCTTTCCCGCTGTGCCCCAGTGCTAGTCGTAGTGCCATCAACCTGGCTACTGCTGCTTTCCCCTGAATGGTCAACACTCCCCCACCCCTCAACAGTTTCCAAAATGGTATACTTGTTTTCGTGGGGAATGGTCACAGGAGATTCCTGCCCTCTCTGCCTACTCCCTTTGCCTTTCCAGGTGGCTATCCAGCTACTCTTTGCCTGCACCTTCGATGTGACCACCTCACTGGTATCTATGAAGTGCTCAGCATCTCAGATGATCCTGAATGCATTCGGCTCCATTCTGATCCATCTCGATACATTATCAGGAAACGTGTTCTCTCTGTACATATATCCCTTGCTGAAGATTCCTTTGAAATTCCTACTGCTGGAGTCAGTCTCCCATTGAGGAATGATCTTAGCCCAGTCAGCGCTCCGTTAACCGTGACATTGAGGACCACAGCCTGGGCATCGGACCTTCAAGTGGATAAGACTGAGCCTGAACAAAATGTGTTGAGATTTCGCTAAAGCCTGGCTTGCCACATCATTGTACACAAACACTCACCTTGTGAGTCAGAGTATGGAATTAGTGTTGATTTCACACACCTCTGCTGAGAACGGTTTATTTTATATATCTGTTTTCCATCAGAGTGCGTTGCTATTCAAATCTGGGATAAGTACGAAAGACAATTTGTGTGTCCGCTCTCCTTCACTATACAGCTTTTCTCTGCAGACCCCTGCACTAGGAGCAGCCTCTCACAGAATCAACATTGTCCGATGGATGTTCAAGCATTTCTGGGCAAATTTGAGCTGCACTCTGAAACGTTCAAGGATTGTTGATTATAGAAGTGTCAATATAAAATGCCTCAAGATTCCCCTCTTCTGGCTATCGTGAAAGACTTCACTTCACAACCCTCAGGATTGAAAATCAAAGAAAAGTACTGCAGACGTTGGAGATCTGATATAAAAGTGGAAAGCGTTGTGTGAGACTCAGGAAGTCTGGCAGCATCTGTGGAGAAACAGAGTTAACCTTTCGAGTCCAATGACTTTTCCTTGGCTCCTCACATATAATTTGGACATTGATGGTGTTGAAGTTGTTTCTGTGAATTTGGTGATAAAGGTGCTCTCAAAGCTCCATGAGGGCAGTCTATAGCACTTGAGGTAAGAAATGGTGAAGAAACTCATTGCCCAGTCTGCCTGACCCTCCTTGTCATGGAGAAAGGATGTAAACACAATATTCTGGGGAAAATGGCACCAGTTGCACACTGGATGCACTTGTCTGTCAAGGATTGAGAGATGCCCCAGCAGGTCACCGGTTTCTCCAGCTGTTGACATCAACAGTCAGGGCAACAATGACTTTGACCATCACCAGGATAAGACTCTCATCCAGCCTTCTCAGTACAAATCCTACTCCAGAAGATTATGCAGTTCAGAGTTGACGGGCCAGGATATGTTCAATCAGTGCTGGCACTGTCCGTCAGAGTTGAAAAGAATGATAGTGGGACCTATAGATCCCTTCTCCCCTTCCTTGCTGGATCTCCCCATCTTGTTTCTCCCTCTGGAGAAGGTGCAGCAGCTGCTGAATCTTACTGTTCTTGCTGGACCTGCTCATAAGTTTGTAATCCCTATCACTTCCTACATTGCATTTGGAGTTACAGCAAGGCCACAATGTAAAATTGATGAGAGTATAATCTACCGGGAATATGAGAGATAATACAAGTTTTACTGAAGGAACTGAGCCCTCATTTCCATTACAATGAAGCCTCTTGGTATGATCTCACACAATGTGGATGGAGGCTTCCCAAGGAGGTCAATGTGTTGTCCCTACAAGGACCTCTGAGGTCTGTGACTGTGAGTACTGTCCTCTCATCTGAGCTATGTAATGTGTTTGTGTAATAGGTTTCAGAAATAGATTCAGCTCTTAAAAAGATTGCTTTCATCAGTTACTCATCTGACTTGACAAGTTGCAAATTAGTGCTTGCAATATAATGGTCATGAGTTCATACATTTTAAACCTCTATCCATGGAGTATTGTCAGCACCCATAGCCTCTGCAGTCGCCCGTACCTCGGGATACCACGTGGAGTAAATCAACCTGGCTGAAGACTGGTACCTGCAAGGTTGGGGACCACTAGAGGAGGCCGATTGGATCATCCACTGGGGCGTACCTGGCTGAAGATTGCTATGAGAGCTTCAGCCTTTTTGCACTGATGTGTTGGACTCTTCCATCATTGAACATGGGGTTATTTGTCCAGCCTCCTTCTCCAGTGAGTTGTTTATTTGTCCACCATCATTTATGACTAGATGTGGCAGGACTGCAGAGCTCAGATCTGATCCATTGATTGTGGGATCACTTAGCTCTGTGTAACACTTGCTGCTTATATTATTTGGAATTCAAGTAGTCCTCTCTGGTAGCTTCATCAGGTTGACATCTCATTTTTAGGCATGCTGTTTCTGGCATGCCCTCCTGCACCCTCCATTGAACCAGGGTGGATCCCTGGCTTGATGGTAATAATTGAGTAAGAGGTTGCAGCTTGTGTTGGAGTACAATTCTACTGCTGCTAATGGCCCCCTGCACCGCAAGAATGCACAGTGATGGTGCCACATGACATGATGGAGGTCATTCTCAATGTGAAGGTGGGACTTTGTCTCCACAAGGACTGTGTAGTGATCACTCTTGTTGTGGTTCTGTTCACCGAGCTGGGAATTTGTGTTGCAGACATTTCGTCCCCTGTCTAGGTGACATCCTCAGTGCTTGGGAGCCTCCTGTGAAGCGCTTCTGTGATGTTTCCTCCGTCATTTATAGTGGCCTGTCCCTGCCGCTTCCGGTTGTCAGTTCCAGCTGTCCGTTGCAGTGGCCGATATATTGGGTCCAGGTCGATGTGCTTATTGATTGAATCTGTGGATGAGTGCCATGCCTCTAGGAATTCCCTGGCTGTTCTCTGTTTGGCTTGTCCTATAATAGTAGTGTTGTCCCAGTCGAACTCATGTTGCTTGTCATCTGTGTGTGTGGCTACTAAGGATAGCTGGTCGTGTCGTTTCGTGGCGAGTTGGTGTTCATGGGTACGGATCATTAGCTGTCTTCATGTTTGTCCTATGTAGTGTTTTGTGCAGTCCTTGCATGGGATTTTGTACATTACGTTGGTTTTGCTCATGCTGGGTATCGGTCCTTTGCCCTGGTGAGTTGTTGTCTGAGAGTGGCTGCTCCTTGGATGCTGCCTGAACTGCTGTGCTCTTCCAGCACCACTAATCCAGAGTCTGAGAGTGGCTGTTGGTTCGTGTGCTGTTATGAGTCCTAGTAGTCATAGTAGTCATAGTAGTCAGTTCAGAAATGTTCTTGATGTATGGTAACGTGGCTAGTCCTTTGGGTTGTGGCATGTCCTCATTCCGTTGTCTTTATCTGAGACATCTGTTGATGAAATTGCGGGGATATTCGTTTTTGGCGAATACATTGTAGAGGTGTTCTTCTTCCTCTTTTTGCAGTTCAGGTGTGCTGCAGTGTGCTGTGGCCCTTTTGAACAGTGTCTTGATGCAACTTCTTTTGTGTGTGTTGGGGTGGGTGCTTTCGTAGTTCAGGACTTGGTCTGTGTGTGTGGCTTTCCTGTATACCTTTGTGGTGAATTCTCCGTTAGGTGTTCTCTGTACCACCACGTCTAGGAATGGGAGTTGGTTGTCCTTTTCTTCCTCTCTAGTGAATCTGATTCCTGTGAGTGTGGCGTTGATGATCCGGTGTGTGTTCTCTATTTCTGTGTTTTTAACGATTACAAAGGTGTCATTTACATATCTGACCCAGAGTTTGGGTTGAATTTGCGGTAAGATTGTTTGTTCTAATCTTTGCATTCCAGCTTCTGCTATGAGTCCAGAGATGGGTGAGCCCATGGGTGTGCCGTTGATTTGTGATCACTCTTACTAATACTGTCATGGACAGATGCATCTGCAGCCAGCAGCTTGGTAAGGATAAGGCCAGGTTTGTTTTTTTTCCCCCTCTTGTTGGTTTCCTTATCACCTGTCTAGACCCAGGCTAATAGTTATGCCCTTTAGGACCTGACCAGCTCAAACAGTAGTCCTGCTGTTGAGCCCCTCTTGGCGGTGGACATTGAAGATCATCCACCCGGGGTACATTTTGTTCCCTTGCCAGCCTTAGCACTTCCTCCAAGTGTTGCTCAACATCGAGAATGACTGATTCATCAGCTAAGGGAGGATGGTTCGTGATAACCAGCAGGAGGTTTTCTTGTCCAAGTTTCACCTGAAGCCATGAAACTTCATGGAGTCCAGAGACAATGTTAAAGACTCCCAAGGGCAACTCCATCCCAACTATATCCTTCTCTGCTACCACCTCTGCTGGGTCTGTCCTGCCAGTGGGACAGGACGTATCCAGGGATGGTGATGGTGGTGTCTGGGACATTGTCCATCAGGTGTGACCGTGCTTCCATCAACAATCGCTTGACTAGTCTGTGAGACGGCTCTCCCAATATTGGGACTAACCCTGCCAAGGTTGGCTCTGCAGGGTGGACAGGGCTGTTTTTGCTGTTGTCGTTTCTGGTACCTAGCCCTTTGTTTCTAAACTTTGTAGTGATTGATACAACTCTATGTCTTGCTGGCCATTTCAGAAGGCAATTAGAAATCAACCATGTTGCTGTGGGTCTGGAGTCACATGTAGGCCAAACCAGCTAAGGATAATAGTGAATAAAATGGGGTTTTCCCCAACAATTGACAATGGGTTCATGATCATCATTAGACTCTCGATTCCAGATATCTTAAAAATTCAAAATGTCGTGATCTGCCATGATTGCATTTGAACCCAGGTTCCCAATAGTCTGGCGAGAGGCCATCACCAGTTGACGAGAGAGTGCCCATGGATATGTTTATATGAGCTTCCAGACAACACTCAATAAGATTCCAAAAGAGAGTTTTAACAAAGAGAAAGCTCAAGGAATAGAAGCAAATCTGCCAACCTGGCTAGCAGGTAGAAGGCACAGTGTTGGGGTAATGGATATGCACTCAAATAGCAGGGAAATACAAAACAACAGGGATGAACAGAAGCCATTGGAAATCCTATCACAGTGAGGAGCAGAACATCTTCAAGGTGGCCACTCTCACCAGAGGAATGGCAGTAAATGAATTACTGATACAAAACCACTCCCACTGCTTTCTGTCAGCTTCTTGCATGTCATCCAATTATCTACCCGATATTCACTTTCAGTCACGTTTTCTTCCTTGGCATTTATCCGTGGCTCCAATTATTCCAAGCAGGAATTCCAACTGAAATTCCACCCTGTGTGTTTCAAGTCTACTCACAATTACAGATACTTGTGCGTGATGCAGTGCTCCTTGATCCACTGTTGTCTACGTATCCCGAGATGTACATTTGATGTCAAGCACCACCATTTGCATGTTGCATCCTGGTACTGTTCTAGTGAAGGTCAACCCAAGTTCAAGGAATAGCTTTCAGTTACAGCTTCCTTGGCTCAGCATCAAGTTGAACAATTTCAAATCAGGAACTTTGTCCCCATTTTCATTTCTTGCTCTTCACTGATCTCAGCTTCACACGGTTATTCTTCCTTTTGCTTATGGATGGCAGTGGGTCACCGTTCTACCATTCACACCTCCTCTGGAAGTTTATTTTGTTTCTTCACTTGTCTCATGACCATTTTCTCTGGCCTTGCCCCAACAACATTTTGTTTTGCCATTCACAGATGCCGTGTTTAGTTCTTTGCCCCACACCCATGATCTTTCACTTACCTAACACTTATTACATTTGAATTTCCAAGAAATGGACAATGACCAAAACGGTCAACTATTTCTCTCTCCACAGAGAAGCTGCCAGCCTTGCCTGCTCTGGTTGGAAATAATGTTCTTATTGCTGGACAATCCTTATTTTTTTCTGAAGAAAGGCATCTTGGAGACCGTTTTGTGCTAGTTACAACCAGTCTCCACACTCAACCTTAGAACACCTGTCTTAAATTAAATCATGATGAAGTCAGCAGCTTGCTCTGCACCAGTGCATTTCATAGTAACATGGAAATTGCTGGAGGACAAAAGACCAAGGCCCACTTTGTACCATTCTGATATTTGCTGATACAATGATACTTATGTTGTTGACTAATCATAGGAAATAAGCTCTATCAATTAGTCCAGAAGTCATGAGACAAGGTCATTTTCCAGTACTGTATGTCCAATGACACTTATTCTTTCCAAGCATGCTACATTTATCACTCTCACATACCAAGTTGCCAAAATGTGGTTACTCCACAGTGAACACTTGTATGAGCCATAAACCTGCTAATGATCAACAACTCAAAGTCCAAAATATTATCTAAGTCATTAATAACAGAATGATCTGCTCATAGCACAATAATCTGGGCCGTAAAAGTGATACCGATCATGGGTAAGGCAACTAGGCATGAAGGAGAAATCAACATTTCTGTGGATGCTGTGACGTCCTTTCACTGTTGCCCTCTCTTACTGGTGGCTCTGCTCTTGCTGCCACTTCCTGGGGACTAATGTTCCAGCTCAGAAATTGTGAGTTGAGCAAATTATTTTCTGGGTGGGGAAAGACCAACTGATAGCAGTGGCAGGGAAATCGAAAGGATGAGTAACCTATCTTCACAAATTCCACTTTCAGTCACCACAGAGCACAATTTTCAATCTTACACATAATGCTTTCTTTTGAAGGCAAGATGTGTGCTGGGCAATGATTGGCTGTGCCAAGGATTGCCTACAGTGGACGGTTGGCCTGTGCACGAGTTTTTCTGGAAGAAAGTACGATTGAATTATCTAAACTGAATTAGCTTGACACTATCTTTTTTCCATTTGTCAGGTCTCTTTCCCCTTACATTTGTGATTCGACTGACACTTTGCTCAGTTTCATAACTACCAGTTTCCTAGGCCAACCATTATCTCTTCCCCATGGATGTGCAATGCCTGTACACATCCATACCCCATCAGGAGTGCCTGATGACTGTCTGATTCTTCCTTCAGAAGTGGCCTGAACAGTGTCCATCCTTGACTAGTCTCCATCGTCTGGCTGAGCTGGTTAGATGACTTCTTTTTTGAATTGTCTCACTTTTTTCAAGTCAAAGGTGTAATAATGGAAACTCATGGGGCTCCCAGGTATGTGGAGCATTTGGAACACTCTTAGTGGGCGGCACGGTGGCACAGTGGTTAGCACTGCTGCCTCACAGCGCCAGAGACCCGGGTTCAGTTCCCGCCTCAGGCGACTGACTGTGTGGAGTTTGCACATTCTCCCCGTGTCTGCGTGGGTTTCCTCCGGGTGCTCCGGTTTCCTCCCACAGTCCAAAGATGTGCAGGGTCAGGTGAATTGGCCATACTAAATTGCCCGTAGTGTTAGGCAAGGGGTAAATGTAGGGGTATGGGTGGGTTTCGCTTCGGCGGGTCGGTGTGGACTTGTTGGGCCGAAGGGCCTGTTTCCACACTGTAATGTAATGTAATGTAATGTAATGTAATGTAAAAACTCTTTGCTCCAGTCCCACTCACAGCTCTGTCTCCCATTCACCAATGCTATCTGCTTCCTGCTCTCATTCAGAATTGGACAAATCCATCAATTTTTCCGCCAGTTTCCATTCTTCTCCCACCTTCAGCTGTTCCATCTCTGACTCTTCTCTTCTGTTTCTTAACTTCTCTCTGTCCATTTCTGAGGATAAACTATCCACCAATATCCATTACAAATGTACAGCCTCCTCGAGTAACTTTGTCTATGTCTCCTCACACGCGATTTCTCTTCAAGGGCTCCATTTCATTCTCCCAGCTTCTCTGTCCCCGGTGCATCTATTCTAATAATGCTACCTTTCACAGGGGTCCTTTCAAAGTGTTTCCACCCCTCATTGTGATTGATAGGTGTGTCTGACCCATTTCCTGCATTTCTATCCTTACCCATTCTCTCCCTCCCAGAACAATGGTAGATTAGCCATATTGTCACTTTCCACCCATCTGTCTCTGCATTCAAACTACCAGACTCTGCTATTTCTGTTACCTACAGAAGGACGCTACCACTCTCCCTCACATTTCCCCTCCCATCCACTGTCAGCATTCTGCAGGGATCATTGCCTCCATGAAACCCCAGTCCACTCTCCAACACTTCTTCATCCCACATGATGTCTTCCCATGCAATCCCACAAACTGTAAAACCTGCCTATTAACCTCCTCCCTCTTTCCTATCCGAGAACCATGTCTTTCAATTTAGATTAGAGTGGTGCTGGAAAAGCACAGCAGGTCAGGTAACATCCGAGGAACAGGAGAATCAATGTCACCAAGGTTGTCGTGCTATTAGCAAATCATTCTGTTAATAATGACTGTAGATAATACTTTTGGACTTTGAGTTGTTGATCATTAGCTGGTTTACAGCTCATAGAAATGTTCACTGTGGAATAACCACATTTTGACAAACTGATCATTTACTTGGTCTGTGAGAGTGGTAACTGTAGCATGCTTGGAAAGTGTAGGTGTCATTGGACCTTCAGTACTGGAAAAGGACCTTGTTTCATGACTGTATCTCTTTAGGACTAACTGATAGAGCTTAATTCCTATGATTAGTCAACAACATAAGTACTGTAACAGCAAATATCAGAATGGTATAAAGTGAGCCTTGGTCTTTTGTCCTCCAGCAATTCCTATGTTATTATGAAATGCATTGGTACAGAGCAAGCTGCTGACTTCACCATGACCCAAATTACATTCTAAGGTTGAAAGTGGAGATGGTTTTGCGCCAGTTACAATCAGTTTCCAAAATGCCTTTCTTCAAGAAAAAAAGATTTTCCAGCAATAAGAACATTATTTCCAATCTCCCAAGTGTTTGATATACCCAGCAGCTTGCTTGGAAAGTTGAAAGGGCAGATAGGAATCAAGTGACAGTCCAAAGGTTGGAATGGAATCACACACCAATCAGAGCAGGCAAGGCTGGCAGTTTCTCTGTGGAGAGAGAAATAGTTGACCGTTTTGGTCATTGTCCATTTCTTGGAAATTCAAATGTAATAAGTGTTAGGTAAGTGAAAGATCATGGGTGTGGGGCAAAGAACTAAACACAGCATCTGTAAATGACAAAACAAAATGTTGTTGGGGCAAGGCCAGAGAAAATGGTCATGAGACAAGTGAAGAAACAAAATAAACTTCCAGAGGAGGTGTGAATGGTAGAACGGTGACCCACTGCCATCCATAAGCAAAAGGAAGAATAACCGTGTGAAGCTGAGATCAGTGAAGAGCAAGAAATGAAAATGGGGACAAAGTTCCTGATTTGAAATTGTTCAACTTGATGCTGAGCCAAGGAAGCTGTAGCTGGAAGCTATTCCTTGAACTCGGGTTGACCTTCACTAGAACGGTACCAGGATGCAACATGCAAATGGTGGTGCTTGACATCAAATGTACATCTCGGGATACGTAGACAACAATGGATCAAGGAGCACTGCATCACGCACAAATATCTGTAATTGTGAGTAGACTTGAAACACACAGGGTAGAGTTTCAGTTGGAATTCCTGCTTGGAATAATTGGAGCCACGGATAAATGCCAAGGAAGAAAACGTGACTGTGAAATTATCGGGTAGATAATTGGATGACATGCAAGAAGCTGACAGAAAGCAGTGGGAGTGGTTTTGTATCAGTAATTCATTTACTGCCATTTCTCTGCTGAGAGTACCCACCTCAAAGAACCTCGTTCCTGACGAAGAGCTCTTGCTCGAAATGTTGACTCTCCTACTCCTAGGATGCTGCCTGACCGGCTGTGCTTTTCCAGCACCACACTCTCAACTCCGATCTCCAGCACCTGCAGTCCTCACTTTGTCCTCTATGGAACTATAAGACCATAAGACAGTGAAGCTGAAATTAAGCCATTCAGCTCATAGAGTCTGCTCCACTATTCAGTCATGGCTGATAAGGTTTTTCAAACCCATTCTCCTGCTTTTTCCCCATTACCTTTGATAGCTTTGACAAACAAGAGCCTATCTATCTCAGTTTTAAACATACTGAATGACCTGGCCATTCTGTTACAACGAATTCCACAGATTCACCACTCACTGGCTGAAGACATTTCTCCTTATCACCATTCTGAAGGGTCTTCCCTTTCCTCTAAGACTGTGCCCTTGGGTGCTAGTCTCTCCTGCTAATGGAAACATCTTCCCAATGTCCACTCTGTTCAGTATTCTGTAAGCTTCAATTAGATCCCTTCCCAATGTTTAAGTCTATGGAGAGAGAGAGAGAGAGAGAGAGAACGTGTTATCTCCAAAGTGATTGACCTGCTTTGCCTAACTGTGAAAATACTCTGAAATGGTCAATGCAACAGTCGAGAAGCCTTCAATTTTGCCACCTAACAATTCTCAGACATGGCTGTTCCTCAGCCATTGCTCAGATGCTATTTCGTGAATTCCGTGCAGACTATGAATTGTCAGCTGCTGAAAGGATGGTAGCTCTGCATACTGAAGTGACCGGCTCTGGGCTTGGTGGTGTCTTGCCAACGTACTCACCCTGGCCAGTGTCGTTCTGATACCTGTTTTATTTCTACTGCCTGGGGGACCTTGCTGTGGACAGAACACAAAGTGGCTTCTCCCTTCACAGTGGTGACCTCCCCACTTCACTGCTTGGGAAAGTTTGAGAGATATAGGCAATCTCTTATTTAATATTTGATAAAAACACAACATCCTCATCTTTCGTAAAGTTACCACGCATCATTTGGACAGCTACTGAGCACACCAGCAGACTACAGCCTGAAGGCTTCTGATCAGAGAAACAGTGAAGTGTGCGAACAATGCCCCCTGCTGGATTGCAGGTGCTTGTGCAAAGAATTCATCAAACTCATCGAAACCTACAGTGTTGGACTGGGGCAGTTGCATCACACTGTAAACTGTTGCTATAAGTTCTGTGTCTTACGATCTTATATTCCACAATCACCTGATGAAGGAGCGGCACTCCAAAAGTTAGTGCTTCCAAATAAACCTGTTGGACTATAACCTGGTGTTGTGTGATTTTTAACTTTACACAGTGTAGAAGCAGGCCATTCAGCCCATCGAGTCCACACCAACCTGCTGAAGAGTATCCCACCCAAGCCCACCCCATTACAATAGCACTGCCTTTCCCATGGCCAATCCACCTAACCTGCACTTCATCTTTGGACGGTCAGAGGAAATCAGAGCACCCGGAGGAAACACAAGGAAACATTGGTGGAATTTGCAAACTCCATGTGGACAATTGACCAAGGGTGGAATCCAAATTGGGTGCCTGGCACTGTGATACAGCAGTGCTAACCCCTTTGACATTCTCAATCTTTTCTAATAAACTTATCATTCACCTCTGGAGTAGTAAGTGGGACTTGAACTTGGGCCTTCTAGTCCAGGAACAGGCATACTACCATTGCACCACAAAAGCCCTTCCTCCCATAGCATTGGATTACAACAACCTTGTTCTGTGTACCTCAGACCCAAGCAGCACCCTGAAAACATCATGTAAAAATGGTCTGAGTAATAATGGAACAACTCTGCTCCAAGTAACATTATTATGCAGTCTCTCCCATTCAGTTTGGAGAAACTACAGAATTGAAAGTATATCAAAAAAACTGCTTTCCAGAAAATACTGGGCATATAGGGCTGATCTAGGTATTGTAGAATCAGTATTAAAAATTCCAAGTGGGAACCAGTCTTTGACAGGAAAGGATGGTGTCAGGCCGCAATGTGTTTTGAGGGCTTGATCCATATATTTCATTTAAATCGACTAAATCTATTGGTTAATTATTATTATTTATGATCTTCAATCCCGATATTGCAAACTGATGGATTGGAAAAGCTGGTCCATCAAGCCTGCTTCGCACAACAGTTGTAGAGTTATGGAAAAAGACCCTTCGGCCCAATGGTAGTATCCCTGTTCTTGGCCAGGAGGTCCAAGTTTGAGTCCCACTTGCTCCAGAGGTGAATGATAAATTTGATTAGAAAAGATTGAGAATGCTGAAGGAGTTATGCTGACCATAATCCCAAACTAAACTAGTCCCACCTGTCTGCTCCTGACCCATATCCCTCCAAACATTGCTTCTTCAAACATTAGCCAAAAGTCTTTTAAATATTGTAATTGTTCCCACATCCACCACTTCCTCAAGAGGTTCATTCCACGTGTTCAGTAAAGGATGAGGAATGGACAGCATGATAGGTTCCTGGAACTTTACAAAACCTATCTAATTGCTAAGTAGGTAACAGGAGGTCAATTTAGGATTACTTCGACCGGGATCCAAGATGGCGGCGACCCAGCAAGTCTGAGTCTATAGTGCTCCTCCCAAGACTTGAGTAAAGTGGGTCACCCACCCCCACCACACTCACCAAATCATTCATAATAGCTGTTTAATTTAATTAGTTGCTTAGTATTACATTTAAACAATCTAATATTTAGTAAAAATGACCAAAGGGAAGGGAGCCCACAGCTCTCAGCAGGCAGGAACTCCTCCCCCACCCTCTCCAGCTGCAACTGAGGCGTCCACAGCCGCCCCAGGGGACTTACCTACAGTGACAAGCCTTGTGGAAATCATCTCCAAACTGGATGCGAAGATCGACGCTTTTATCGAAGAATCCCGAAATCGATGGGACTCACTCTCGGCCACGCTGCAGAAGCACGACCGAGACATCCGGGAAATTGAGCGCCGAGTTGGAGGGGCAGAGCTAAAGGCCACGACCTCTGAAACTACAGCTCAATCGGCCTAGATCAGGTCCAGACTCTCGAACAGCGAGTCCGGACCTTAGAGAATTACATTGACGACCTCTATAATCGAGGTCGTCGAAAAAATATTCATTTGCTGGGCCTTCCCGAATGGGAAGAGGAAGGCCAGCTTACAGCATTCCTCGAGCAGTGGCTGCCACAGGTTTTAAATATGGAGGCTGGATCAGGCCAGGTAAGGGTAGAATGGGCCTACCGGGTTGCAATACGCGGGCCCGACTTGAACCAGCGCCCACGCCCGGTCCTGTTCTGGCTGCAGAGCTATAGGGAGAGGCAGATATTCCTAGAAGCTTCCAGAAATCTTGGAAAAGACCTCCAAGCTATGATC
Organism: Chiloscyllium plagiosum; assembly: GCF_037043375.1. Classification (NCBI taxonomy): domain Eukaryota; kingdom Metazoa; phylum Chordata; class Chondrichthyes; order Orectolobiformes; family Hemiscylliidae; genus Chiloscyllium; species Chiloscyllium plagiosum. Next base: position 56,299,344 of record NW_028270160.1, read on the forward strand.
TATAAAGGATCCAAGATCATGTTATTCCAGGACTTTTTCCCAGCTCTGGTCCGAAACAGGAAGGCGTTTGGTGAAGCGAAGAAGCGTTTAAAGGGCTTAAATATTCAGTACTCCTTACCCTACCCTGCGACGCTACGCTTTAACCATGAAGGATCCGTGTATAACTTCGGATCGCCAGAAAAGGCTAAGGAATTCTTGGACTCTCTTAGATAAATTGTAAAAGATAATGGATGTTGGTTTGCCTTTCCCCCTGCTTTGGTTTATATCCCCCCTCTTTTTTCTTACCTTACTGTTTAATACTATCAAGGGGGGGTGGGGAGAGGGATTTGATTTTCTCCCCCCCCTTGGGGTTGTTTTCTTTTATTATTTTATGTATATATGTGAGTATATATATATACATATATGTGTGTATGTATGTATGTATGTGTATGTATGTATATATATATAAGCCGGGGGGTTTGGTTAATGTTGGTGGGGGGAGGTGGTTACCTTATTCTATTTTACCTCTATCTTTAGGAGCGGGGTTGTTTTTCCCTTGTTATTTTGTATTATTATATTTAATTATTATTTGTTGAGGTTGTAATTTTATAGTTATATGTTTATATATGGTATTAACATTACCAAATATATCCAGGTGTTGGTATGGGTGGGGGTAGGGTGCTCACTGTTAACTCTAGCCTTGTATTATATCTGAATTCTCATTTTATTGAGTGGTGCCTGGGTCAACGGTGGGGCATTAGTTGGGAGAGGATATGATGGACTTTTGGAAAGGAAGTGACAGCCCCTGGGAACAAGGGGGAAAATCTCCACTTAAATACGTTTTATATTTTTTTTATTATTTAGAAATAGTTTTTTATTATACTGTTGTGAGTGTATTAGAGAGCCTTTATTTTTGTAAATTTTATATGCTCTATGCTCGGGATGTTCTGGACAGGGTTTACCCTCCCGAGGGGTCTCGGATTTGCTCGGATGATTATGGTTGATCAGTCGGTTAAGTGGTGTACCTGGCATGTCAAGGGGAGTAATTCGCCAGTCAAAAGGAAGAAAATATTATCAAATCTTAAGAAAGAAAGAGTTGATATAGCTCTCCTACAGGAGACACACCTGTCGGATAAAGAACACTTGAAATTACGACAGGGTGGATTTGATCAGGCTTTTTAGCTCAAAAAGCAGGGGAGTTGTTATTCTTGTTCGGAATCCTAAATCAGATAAAAGACAAATCTGGACGATATATTTTGATTAAAGCCCTTATAAATGGAGAGAAATATGGGATTTTAAATTTGTACTGCCCCCCGGCACACCCCTTTAAATTTATAACAGAAGCCTTTTCAAAATTGATGGCTTTTGTTGCCCGTCATACAATTATAGGGGGAGACTTTAATTGTATTATGGATCCAGAAATAGATAGGATTCCCCAAGAGGACTGCAGGAGTATCTCCCAGATCTAGACAATTGGTGGATCTGAACAAAGAATTAGGATTAGTAGATGTATGGAGATGTCTTCATCCACAGGGCAGAGATTTTTCTTTCCACTCCAATCCACATAAATGTCATACCAGAATTGATATGTTTTTTGCCCCCTTGATTTTTTAAAATTCTATATCATCCTGTAAAATAGGTAGTATAGCAATTTCCGACCACGCTGCTGTATATATGGAAACCAAGGCGAGGAACAATGGGACATCTCCTCGGCATTGGCGTATGGACCCCTTCCTAATGAAAGATAGTAAATTTGTAAAGTACTTCTCTCAAAAAGTTAAAACTTTTTTAGAAATTAATTCAGGTACAGATAGCAACCCATCAATGATGTGGGAGACCATCAAAGCTTACACGCGAGGTTTGATCATCTCCTACTCAGCGACCCAGAAAAAATTGAAGAGAGAACAACAGCGTCTGCTTGAAGCTCGCTTAAAAGCAGCTGAAACAGCATACACTGATAGACCTTCTATTATTAAGTTGCAAAGGATTACCTCTTAGGACAGCTCTAAACACTACGCTTACTCAAACGGCTAAGAGGGAAATATTATTTGCAAAACAAAGGTTATATGAATATGGTGACAAACCGGGTAGATACTTAGCATTTCTTGCAAAGAAAAAAAAAGGCCCCTCAGACTATTACGTCTATCAAGGAAAGTACAGGTATTTTGACTCACGATCATAAAAAGATTAATGCGATCTTTAGAGAATTTTATTCTGAGTTAAATAAATTGCAGGATTGTGAAGACAGGACTAGGAGGATACAGTCATTTTTAAAAAATTTGACCTTTCCGGGCCTAACTCCGGAACAGGTATCGGTCCTAAATGCTCCTCTAACAGACCAAGAAATAGTTGATGCAATTAGGCAACTTCAGAGTGGTAAGGCACCGGGCCCAGATGGTTTTCAAGCTGAATTCTATAAAGAATTTACAGAAATATTGGCTGGTCCACTTATGGACATGTATAACTATGCATATAGTCAGGGCTGTCTCCCACCTTCGCTGAAAGAGGCAAATATCTCTCTTATCCTTAAAAAAGGAAAGGATCCAGAAGATTGTACGTCATACAGACCAATATCCTTGCTAAATGTAGATTTTAAAATCCTTTCTAAAACGTTAGCATTGAGACTAGAAAGGGTACTGCCACATATTATAAAGGAGGATCAGACGGGGTTTATTAAGGGCCGTAGATCATCCAATAATATTAGAAGGGTTTTAAATATGATTCAAGCCTGCCATCAGAGAAAGATACCAGGAGTAGTAGTTTCATTAGACGTGGAAAAAGCATTTGATAGGGTTGAATGGTCATATTTGTTTTACACATTGGAAAGGTTTGGCGTTGGACCTGTGTTTACCAAATGGGTCTCAACATTGTATAGTGATCCCAAAGCAGTTGTGGTTACCAATGGATTAGGTTTGGATAGCTTCAGTGTGGGTAGGGGCTGCCGTCAGGGATGTCCTCTCTCGCCATTGTTATTTACGCTAATAATTGAACCACTAGCAGAAGCTATACAGGCTGATCCTAATATAACAGCCCCAAGGATTGGTACAAGTAAACATAAAATTACCCTTTATGCAGATGATGTTCTTCTATTCCTCAGTAATCCTCTGATGTCCGTACCTCGCCTAATCCAAGTTATTAATACATTTAGCGCATTCTCAGGCTATAAAATTAATTTTTCAAAATCGGAGGCTATGCCAATGGGTGGCCTTGCTATGATACCCCACTTAGTGGACGGATCCCTTTTTCCCTTTCGTTGGTCCCTGGAGGGCTTCTTATATTTAGGCATTTTTATTACCCCAGTATTTGGTCAGTTGTATAAGGCTAATTTTGTGCATTTACTGGAAAGGATAAGGCAGGACCTCCAGCGATGGGGAGACCTTCCAATTTCCTTGCTGGATAGAATAGCACTAATTAAAATGAATGCCCTGCCCCGTCTCCTATATCCTATGAGAATGCTTCCGGTGATGCTGCCGAGGCTGGCTCTATGTAAATTATACGGCTGGCTGGGTTCCTTTATCTGGAATCATAGACGGCCCCTCATTAAGCTGAAGAAGCTACAGTCTCCACAGACAAGGGGAGGATTGGACTTCCCAGACTTTAGGAAATATCAGTTAAGTTCCCTATTAAGTTACATAGCTGATTGGGTCTTGTCTGATCCACAATCAATCTGGTTGGACATTGAGGCCTCTCAAGTAAAATACCCACTTATTAACCTTTTATTTTCAGACAAGAGGAAAATCGTTACAGATCACTGTAAAAACCCTATAATACTAAACACAATTAAGGCTTGGAATATAATGCGGCAAAGTGAGGGTAATTCACATAAAACATCCCCCTATGCACCGATAGTGGGAGCATGGGGATTCCAACCGGGGTTTACAGATGCCACTTTTAAACTCTGACGATCCAGGGGTATCTCATGTCTAGAGGACCTATTTAAAGATGGGGTCCTGATGTCTTTTGAACAGCTGCGTCAGAAATTCAGATTACCTAATGGAGACCTCTTTCGATACTTCCAAATTCGAGACTATATACAGAAGAAGACTACGTTATTAGATAGTCTTTATAAATCAGATAGAGAATGCAGTGTCCTACGACCAGTGGGGGTATCTTCCGTCAGTACTATTTATCATTTACTACATGATGAAGTATCGGGAGATACGGATAATCTGCTTAAAACATGGGATCAGGATTTGGGACTAGAAATCTCTATAGAAACATGGAATGATATTTGGGAAAACGCCAGAAGAATCACCATCTGCAACAGAACCCAGGCTATCCAGCTGAAGATACTTCATAGGGCCCATATAGCACTGGTTCGATTGGCAAAATTTAAGGCAGGAGCATCTCCAATGTGTCCCAAATGTAAAATAGAGGTGGGCACTCTTGTACATTGCTTATGGACCTGTCATAAGATCCGTAGATATTGGACTAAAGTAGCAAGTACCCTGACAGAAATTTTAGGAACGGAAATGAAAGTGGACCCTGTATCTCTCCTTTTGGGCTTTTCGAACTTTCCCTCTCTGGACATGTACGGGAAGAGACTATTTTCTATTCTCTCTTTCTGTGCAAGGAAAAATATTTTGGTGAACTGGGTGGCTGAGGGCCCCCCTGGACTTTCAAATTGGCACAGATTAATTATGGAATGTATTCCCCTTGACTTCCTTACGAATATGGTGCACCGAAAGACCGTATTATTTTATAAAATATGGCAGCCCTTCTTGAATTACATAAATACAGATAGTTCGGCTATCCTAACAAGGGCTTTTATTTAATTGAGATTACAACCTGGCTGGTCCGGGCCCCTTAGGAGAGGAATCCCGCACGAATACGGGTTTTATTACATTTGATGTTAACACATTCCGAGCATGTAAGAGACTTAAATATACACTCTGGTTAGTTGTAGGTTAGATTAGTAGACAGTTGAGTTTTGTTTTTTTTTTCTTTTTCGGTATTTTTTCTTTTGTTAAATTTTGGCTATTGTATATTTGATTTAATTGTATTTCAATGTTTGTATTTGAGAGTTTTGTTTATTTTTGTAAACTTGTAAAAATGTTAAATCTCTAATAAAAATATCTATAAAAAAAGATTACTTCGAGCACTTTTACATATTGTCTTAAGAGGTTTGTTAAGTATTTTAAAGGAAAAAATAACGAGAGAGAGATAGAATAGGACGACTCAAGGAGCAAAGTGGACATACATGGGTGGAACCCACAAGGTTCTCAGTGGACATTTCTCCTCTCTGTTTATCATGGTGAATGACACAAAGGCTTAGGAACTTGGGGAAGTTAGTGGTGATATCTTGGGGACAGTCCATATCACAGTAGAGGAGATGTTGGACGTATTAGAGTATATAAAGGGGGATAGATCTCCTGGTCCTAACCAGATATATCCAAAAATGCTGCAAGAGTCTCGAGAAGAAATTGCGGGGACCTTGGCTGATTTTTTTGCATCACCGTTAGCCACAGGTGAGTCCAGGAAGACTGGTGGGTGGTGAATGTTGTGTCGTTATTCAAAAAGGGCTGCAAAGGAAAGCCTGGGAATCTATAGACCAGTAAGCTTAACATCTGTGGTGGGTAAGTTACCTGAGAAGATTCTTAGAGATAAGATAGACATGCATGTGGAAAGACAGGGTTTGATTCGGCGTAGTCAGCATGGCTGTGTGTGTATAGAGATCATGCCTCACAAATTTGTTAGAGTTCTTGATGAAGTGACCAGGAAGGTTGATGAGGGCAGATGCAATCTATATGGATTTCAGTAAAGCCTTTGATAATGTTCAATGGTAGGCTACTCTAGAAGGTTAGATTGCATGGAATCTAGGGGAAGCTGGCAAATTGGATACACAATTGGCTTGCTGGTAGAAGCAGAGGGTTATAGGGAAGGATGCTTGTCTGACTGGAGGCCTGTGACTAGTGGAGTGCCTCAGGGGTCAGTGCTGGGCCCATTGCCGTGTGTTATCTACATTAATGATTTGGATGAGAATGTAAAAGGCATGATTAGCAAGTTTGCAGATGACACTAAAATAGGCAGTATTGTGGACAGCGAGGAAGGTCATCAGAAATTGCAGCAGGACCTTAATCAGCTGGGGAAGTGAGCCGAGAAATGGAAAATGGAGTTTAATATAGATAATTGTGAGGTCTTGCATTTTGGAAAGTCAAATTAAGGTAGGAGTTTCATGGTGAAGGGTAGGGCCTTAAGGAGTGTAGTGGAACAGAGGGACCTTGGAGTTCAGGTGCACGGTTCTCTAAAAGTGGAGTCACATGTAGACAGGGCAGGGAAGAAGTTTTGGTACAATGACCTGCATCAGTCAGGGCACTGAGTATAGATGTTGGGAAGCTATGTTGCAGTTGTACAGGATGTTGGTGAGGTCACCTTGCTATAGGAAGGATGTTATTAAACGGGAAAGAGTGCAGAAGAAATTTACAAGGACATTGCCAGGTCTCAAGGGCTTGAATTATAGAGAGAGGTTGGACAAGTTGGACTTTTTTCTTTACAGCGTAGGAAGCTGGTGGGGGGATCTACTAAAAGTGCATAAAGATTGCAAGAGGCATGGATAGGGTGAATGCACTCAGTCTTTTTCCCCAGGGTTGGGGAATTAAGGACTAGAGGGCATCAGTTTAAGTTTAGAGGGGAAAGAATAAAAGGGAACCGGAGGGGCAACTTTGTTACACAGAGGGTGGTATGCATATGGAATGAGCTGCCAGGGGAAGTTAGATTAGATTAGATTCCGTATAGTGTGGCAATAGGCTCTCTGGCCCAACAAGTCCACCCAGACCCATTTCCCTCTGACTAATGCACCTAACACTATGGGCAATTTAGCATGACCAATTCACCTAACCTGCACATCTTTGGACTGTGGGAGGAAACGGAGTACCCAGAGGAAACCCATGCAGACACGGGGAGAATGTGCAAACTCCACACAGACAGTCGCCCGAGGCTGGAATCGAACCTGGGACCCTGGTGCTGTGAGGCATCAGTGCTAACCGCTGAGCCACCGTGCCGTGCCCATGATTGAGAATAGGTACATCAACGACATTTAAAAGGCATTTGGATAAATACATGCATGGGAAAGGTTTGGAAAGATGTAGGCAGGGAACTGGGGTTCACATGGGTAGACATTTGGGTCAGCATGGACCAGTTTGGGCCAAAGGGCCTGTCTCCGTGCTGAAGGACTCTATGACTCTATTTTCTAGTCAATCTGTTGGAAATATCAGCACACAACTCTGGTGCAGGTCGCACTTGGAACAAGAGGTATCTATTTTTGACAGTCTCCACGTGAACCGAGCTAGGACTATGTTCTAGCGAAATGGGTAAATAGGGCAGTCAACAGGACTTCAAACTAGAAAGCGGAGTGGGAGGAGATAGGGAAAGGTAAAACTCCAAGAAATATTATGACCAATGGGAAACAAAGCTGCAAGTTAACATCTGTGGGGGTGGATTCAAACGCATTGAAAAATATGGAAAAAATGAAAAGAAAGGCGAACTCAGGAGAGGTTAGTAAAGTCTCCAGCGCACAAAATAGGACAGAATGTTTGGAAAGGGTTCAGAATCAAACTTCAAACACACTAGATAAATGAACGAGAACAGAGACAGTCAATACAGGGACTGAAGGTGTTGTATCTGAATGCACGCAGTATATGAAATAAGATAAATGAGCTTGTGCAGCAGATCAAAGTTGGCAGGTATGATGTGGTGTGCATCACAGAGACGTCACTGCAAGGGGATCAGGACTGGGAGCTAAAATATTCAAGGATATACATCCTAATGAAATGACAGGCAGGTGGGCAGAGGGAGTGGGTTGCTTTGTTAGTAATAGACTAAATTAAAATCAATAGTGAGAAACAAAGTAGGGTCAGAAGATGTAGAATCTGTGTGGGTAGAGTTGAGGAACTACAAAAGGTCAAAAAAAAAAAGAACCCATAAATGTCAATTATCTACAGGCCTCCAAACAGTAATCAGGATTTGGGGCATCAGATACACCAAGAGATGGAAAAGACTTCCAAGAATGGCAAGATTACAATGGACATGGGGGATTTCGACATGCAGGTGGACTGGGAAAACCAGGGTGGTAGTGGAACACAAGTAAAGGAATTTGTGGAGTATCTACAAAGTGGTTCTTTTGGAGCAGCTTGTGGTGGAGCCCACTAGGAAACAGGCAATATTGGGTTTAGTCTTGTGCAATGAGGCAGACTTGATAAGGGAGCTTAAGGTGAAGGAACCGTTAGGAGGCAGTGCGCATAATATGCTAGAATGTACTCTGCAATTTGAGAGGGAGAAGATGAAATCAGAGGCAATAGTTTTATGGCTGAGTAAAGGCAATTGCAGAGGCACGAGGGAGGAGCTGACCAGAATTGACTGGGAGGGGAGTCTAGCTGGAAAGACAGTGGAACAGCAATGGCAAGAGTTCTAGCTTGAGGAAAAAGAAGCATGCTAAAGGGAGGATGAAGCAGCCATGGCTAACCAGGGAAGTCAGGGACAGCATAAAACCAAAAGAGGAAGCATATTATGTGGCAAAAGGCAGTGGGAAGCCAGAGGATTTGGAAGTCTACAATGATCAGAGAACAAAGAAGAAAGAAATAAGGAGAGAGAAGATTAAATATGAGAGTAAGCTAGCCAGTAATATTAGGAAAGATTGTAACTGTTTCTTTATATATTTAAAGGGCAAAAGGGAGGCAAAAGTGGACATGTGGCCACTGGAAAATGATGCTGGTGAAGTAATAATGGGGAACAAAGAACTGGTTAAGGAGCTGAATAGGTACTACAAGTAATCTCCCAAAGAAACATTCAGGAGAGTCGGGCATCAGAGATGAGAACGGTGATTATCACCAAGGAGAAGATGCTAGAAAATCTGAATGGCCTGAAGGTGGATAAATCACTTGGACTAGATGGGCGACACCCTAGAGTTCTGAAGGAGATAGTTGGAGAGAGAGTGGAGGCTTTAGTACTGGTCTTTCAGATATCACTGGAGTCAGGAGGGTCCCAGAAGACTGAAAAATCGCTAAGGCAACCCCACCCCTTTTAAGAAGGGACTCAGGCAAAAGACAGGAAATTATGGGCTGATTAGTCTGACCTCAGTTGTGGGTAAGATTTTGGGGTCCATTGTGAAGTATGAGATTTCTGAATACTTGGACATGTATGGTAAAATAGAGTGAAGTCAGCATGGTTTAATCATGGGGAGGTCATTTCTGACAAATGACAATACTTTGAGGTCCTAACAAGCAGATTAGACCATGGACAGCCAATGGATATTATCTACCTGGACTTCCAGAAGGCCTTTGATAAGGTGCCGCACAGGAGGCTGCTGAGTACAATAAGGGCCCATAGTATCAGAAGCCAGGTACGAGCAATGGATAGAAGTTTGGCTGTCTGGCAGAAAGCAGAGCGTTGGAATAAAGCAGTCCTTCTGAGGATGGAAGCTGGTGACCAGTGATGCTCCACAAGGGTCAGTGTTGGAACCACAACTTTTCACTTTATACATCAATGATCTAGAGGAAGGAACTGAGGGCATTCTGGCTAAGTTTGCAGATGATACACAGATAGGTGGGGGAGCAGGTAGTATTGAGGAGGCAGGGAGTCTGCAGAAAGATTTTGACACATTAGGAGAGTGGGCAAAGAAGTGGCAGATGGCATACAATGTGTGAAAGTGTGAGGTCTTGCATTTGGTAGGAAGAAGAGGTATGGATTATTTTCTAAATGGTCAGAAAATTCAGAAATCTGAAGTGCAAAGGGACCTAAGAGAAACCTGGTCTAGGGCTCCCAAGGTAAACTTGCAGGTTGAGTCAGTACAGAGGAACCTCGATTATCCGAATACCAATTAACCAAAATTCAGATTATCCGAAGGAGATCTCCAGGTCCCGACAGAAACATTTCATTAAAGACGTGTCCCACACTGATCGTGTCTTTTGTTTAGTGATTAAAAGCGCTGCCAAGAACAGTCCTAGACAGATGGGAGCGCAGGCACCGTCTCTAAATGACTGACCTCTTATCCCGTCTCTCCCCACACTTTCCCTGGAGTTCTACACAGGGGCACACCCTAAACCCCTCTTCCTCAGATAATCTCTCCAACATTGTCCTGTACAGGACAAAAGTAGAATATATATGTGTGTGTGTGAGTGCGAGAGTGCGCGTGTGAGAGAGTGCGAGAGAGAGAGTGCGAGAGTAATATTTGGACATTCACCCCCCCAAACAGCAGTAGGGGCAGCAGCACTCGTTGTTGGTATCTAGTCTGGCTGCCTCGGAGAGGAGGACGGGGTGGAGTGGAAGGGGTTAGGGCTGGGGGTGGGTATTGTTGTGGGCAGACAGGGGGCAGCGTTGGATGGGATTTGGGAGGGGGGGCAGTGATGGAGGCGGGCAAGGGATCGCATATGCTGTGCTGCTGCAACTCTCCTGAACGGGGGCCAGACAATTAAAAAAAACTCCAAGCCCCAGAGGAAAGGCATTGAATCGATTAACCGAATAATCAATTATCGGAATGAAATAATGCCCGCCCATCTCATTTGGATAAATCGAGATTCCCCTGTTGTCAGGAAGGCAAATACAACGTTGTCATTCATCTTGGGAAGATGAAAATATAAAAGCAGGTATTATTCTGATGCTTTAAAAGGTTCTAGTCCGATTACATTTAAGTATTGAGAGCAATTTTGTGTCCCATACCTCAGGAAAGACGTATTGGCCATGGAGTGGGTCCAGATAAGGGTCACGAGAATGATCCCAGGAACAAAAGGTTTAACAAGCGATGAATGTTTGAGGACTCTGGGACTATACTTGATGGAATTTAGAAAGATGAGGGCAGATCTGATTAAAACTTACAGAATACTGAATGGCCTGGATAGAGTGGACATTGAGATGATGTTTCCATTGTCAAGAGAGTTGAAGGACCCGGAGGCACAGTCTTAGAGTAAAGGGAAGACCTTTTAGAATGGAGATAAAGAGAAACTTCTTTAGCCAGGAGAATTCATTGCTACAGAAGGCTGTGGAGGTCAGGTCATTGAGTACATTTAAAAAACACAGAGATAGATAAGTTCTTGATTGCCAAGTGGATCAAAGATTACAGGGAGAAAGCGGGAAAATGGAGATTAAAAGCCTATCAGCGACTGAATAGTGGAGCAGACTTGATGGGCCAAATGGCCTACATTCTGCTCCTTCATCTTATGGTTTTATGGACTTGAAACTAGGACTCTCAGTCCAGAGTAGGGGCACTCCCACTGCATCACACGAAACCTTGAACTTAATTGAAACTTGCAACCCTGAACCGTGTCAAACGGAAGTCAGTCTCATTCCAATTAGAGTGCCCTGCACTTGGATATTACTTGGTTGTAATATTCTTGAAACATATTATCAATTCCAAATAGCTCAAATTCATTCTTGTCTCAGCGCAAGAGATTTGCTCAAAATAAAATTTCACATCCCTTTGTTTAATATGACACAGGAATGTGTTGAATATTGTCCAGTATGTTATGATCCCCAGAGTGACCGGTAATGTTTAAAAAGATAGTTGAATTTTCCATTGACTATTGCAAAGACTCACGTGGCAGGACTTGGTGGAGTGAATATTACTTCTCACTAGTCAGCCTAAGTATGGATATTGCCCAAGTCTTGCCACATTTGGACATAAACTACTTGGTAGCTGAGGAATCACAAAACGGTGCTGAAAACTGAGCAATTATTGTCCACCATTCTCACTTCTGACCTGATGGATGGAAGGTCATTGATGAAGCAGCTGAAGATGGTTGGACCAGGAGCACTACCCTGAGAACTGCCAACTCTAATCATTACTCTGTAAAAGAGTTTCCTTTCCAAATATACAAACTCCACACAGTCGCACGAGGCTGGCAACTGTCTGTGTTTAGTTTGCACATTCTCCCAGTGTCTGCGTGGGTTTCCTCCGGGTGCTCCAGTTTCCTCCCACAGTCCAAAAACGTGCAGATCAGGTAAATTGTCCATAGTGTTAGGGGCATTAGTCAGAGGGAAATGGGTCTGGGTGGGTTACTCTTCGGAGGGTTGGTGTGGACTTGTTGGGCCGAAGGGCCTGTTTCCACAGTATAGGGAATCTAATAAAACTATTATTTTAATTAATGTTTTAGTTACTGCCACATCGAGTAAAGCATAGTCCAGCAACCTTCTGCACAAATATAGTATCCGTTTTAGCTCAATGTTTTGTTAATTACGAAGAGTCTCTATGCCCCTTTATTCCCTGAGTCAGTCAAACGTTTCAACTTTGTAAACCTCCATTAGAGGTTCCCCTAACCTCTATTTCAAACCTTTACTTCCCAACTATAACCTGCTGCTTCTGGCATCATCCTTGTATACCTTTGCTATCTACTTCCTCTGACCTTACTGCACAGTGTGCTGTTGATACAAATTTTCACCTGCTTTTATTTTAGGTACACCATATACAAGTCTAGAAATTTACCTCAATCTCCAAATGATGTGTTCGTTCAGGATGTACACTTTCCCAATGCTCCCTCATTAACGTGTACTACTTCAAAATTTTGAGTTAATGACAATTGATTTTGTCTTAATGCTGATCTCCAGTGTTTCTTCCTCCACTCATAGTAGACGGGCCAGTAAGAAGCAGGTTTAAAATTTCTTCCCTCTTTCATTTGCAGTTCTTGAATCCATATACATTATGTGCACATCCTTTTGAACTTTTTCATTTCAACAAATGAAATAAAGCAGGGCAAAAAAATGAGGACTGCAGATGCTGGACACCAGAGTTTAGATTAGAGTGGTGCTGGAAAAGCACAGCAGGTCAGGCAGCATCCGAGGAGCAGGAAAATCGGCGTTTCAGGCAAAAGCCCTTCATCAGGAGTGGAGCATCCATTCCTGAGGAAGGGCTTTTGCCCGAAACGTCGATTTTCCTTCTCCTCGGATGCTACCTGACCTACTGCCCTTTTCCAGCACCACTCTAATCTAATGAAATAAAGCAAGCAATTCCAGAACGTGTGCTTCCCTTCCACACATTACTGACCCTCAAAAACATGGTAAGATTCCCATATCCTTGCGACTTGATTAAGATTAAGTCAGAATGCTCTTTGATTACACAGACCTGCTACCAACTAAATTTGAGATACTATAAAGCTCCAAGCTACTGATGAGAAGTGTGTCTATCGCACCTATTGTTGATGATATAAAACCTTTAAAACAAAATCAGAAATTACAGGAGAAACTCAGCAGGTCTGGCAGCATCTGTGGTAAGAAAGCAGAGTTAACGCTTGTAACTCCTTCTAAAGGGTCACTGCACTTGAAACATTAACTTTGCTTTTCATTTGCTGCAAGACCTGCTGAGTTTCTCCTGCAATTTCTGTTTTGGTTTCCCATCTTCAGCATCTGCTACTCTTGGTTTTATCCAATAGAGCTTCTCAACAGGTTGGGATTGTGGCTTCACTGTGCAAACAGCAAAGTCATCCTGAGATGCGAGAAAATGCAGCAAGATATGCAAAATGGCATTCACACCTTATATGCCACTTAGGGTCAGTTTCCTACCATCAGCACAATATATGGAACTGGTGATCAGAAGTGGTTAAATGTACCATCAACAAGATCCGCTGCTGAAATTCACGAAGGTTTCTAAGACAAGACCTTCTAAACCTGTGATTACTACATGGAGAATGACAAGAGCAGCAGATACGTGGAACCAGCATCACCTGCTCCCAAAGTTCCCCACAGTATCCTGACTTGGAAGTATATACTGGAATGACTTCCCTAACAACATTGTGGGCAAACCTGCACCAAATGGACAGCAGCAGTTCATGAAGACAGCTCACTTCCACTTTCCCAGGGGCAATTAGGGATGAATCTTCTAGAAGAAAGTGAGGACTGCAGATGCTGGAGATCAGAGCTGAAAATGTGTTGCTGGAAACACATTCCTGAAGAATTTCCTCATTCCTGAAGAAGGGCTCATGCCCGAAACGTCGATTCTCCTGCTCCTTGGATGATGCATGACCTGCTGCGCTTTTCCAGCAACACATTTTCAGCAATTAGGGATGGGCAATAAACGCTGGCCCAATGACAGTCGCAACCTAAAGTTTATATCATAAAATGCACAAGGACATGAGCTTTCAGGGCCTTGGAAAGGGAGCAGCATTTCAATTCTACACTGCATACTGAAAATATGAAACATTCCAATGAGCAATCTTGGGCTGTCTAGGAGATAGGATACGGTCATGATAGAATCCTTAAAACAGTAACCTAGATGCATTTGTTCTGGAACCCTGCATAGGAGTTACCCCCTGAGGAATTGACTACTTATTTAGTAAGTCAGAGAACCTTTCACAAATTGCTTATCTGTACCCTTTTACTTACCACCAAGAGTTAAATAATGTATATTTCTGCTGTTTGACCACAGGAACTGCTCTGTGCTACTTTGCCATCTTGATAAAACCTCAGAACAAATAAAGATTCACTTATGCAATCCCTCAACCTCACTTTTCCTTGAAGTTCCTCTCCAAATTTCCCACATCCTCCACCTGTTTTGCACCTTGCTATTCAATAGCTATTCAAGTATAATCAGCCAGAGGTGGACTGAGATTAACCACTTCGATGATGGAGCCGGATGGATTTATTGCTTTAGGCATACGCCAATACCAGCCGTCACCCCAAGAAAGCAGGAACATGGTGTGGGTGATAACAATGACAGGAAATTAATTAAAGCATCCAATATCCATAAGACACAAGTACTCTAATGTAACTTTATGCTTCCAGATAAAAATCGGGAGATAACAGTCTAATGACGACTGTTGTCAATTGTCAGAAAAACCCATCTGACTCACTAATATCCTTTACGGAGGGAAGCTGCCATACTTACCTAATCTGGCCTAAATGTGACTCCAGACTCATAGCAATGTGATTCACTCTTAACTGCCCCCTGGGAAGAGCAATAAATGCTGGTCTAGACAGTGACGCCCTCATCCCATGAATAAGTTAAAAGTAATCAGAGCCTGGACACTGCTGCAAATTCACTTATTCCTCAGACTCTTCAGAAAACTGGTGTCCTTTAGTTTAACTGGAAGACAGTCTACTCAAACCCTTGCAGGTCAAATCCTAATCATTATTTGGGTGTGCTAAACGATATGACATTATTATGGTTTAGTCATTCAACCCAACCCCACCACTAATTAACTAAATATTTTGGGAAGGCACCTCAAGGTTGACAGAGGGAAATATTAAAATAACCCTAATCGCACAAAAGAAAACTAGCAATCATTGGAAACAATTTGCTCTCAGTAGCATGGTGCGAACCCATTCATTCAGACAACTCATGCCATGAGGACAATTATATTACTGATGTCAGCTAAGGAAATCCAGTCTGCAATATAAAGATTCCCAATGTGATACATCCAGGAATTGCTGTTCAATCGGTAGATGCTAACTCCATGCAAAAACTTTCAAAGTATTCATTGTAGGAAGTGAGATGAGAATTCAGTTCCTCTTCCTTTTACATTGAGAGATGAACCAAATAAGCAAATCTGCACCTCATCCACACAAGATTTGACTGCCTTCCACAGAGACCTCAAGTGCCCTGCAGCTCTAGCAATTTCTACAACTCACCTCAAACTGAACAAGAAGGAAGTGAGGACTGCAGATGATGGAGATCAGAGTAAAAGAGTGTGGTACTGGATGAAGAGTTTATGCTCAAAACATCGACTCCCTTGCTCCTCAGATGCTGCCTGACCTGCTGTGCTTATCCAGCACCACACTCCTCGTCCGATACACTAACAGGCAGCCACACTAATCAGCAGTCAACTCTGAATCATTGTGCTTCAACAGATGCCAGATTCTTAAGTTGGATAGCTAGGTGATATCCTGTAGTTGGAACTTTCAATAAAGAATGTAAAAGGCACACTTTAGCATCCAAGACAACTTACCAGTCATTCACCTGAGCCAGAGGTGATGAAAATGAGACTTGCTTTTCACAAAGTAGAACTGAATAAACTTTGATGATTTAATTAACTATTTCCGATTGCGATTATTTATACGGGTTCCACAACGTACCTAAAGTTTCGCCCAGATTTTGGATTTACGATGTAAATATGTGTTTTTTGAATAGCCATGTTAGATTTGTTCAAATGATGGCCAACAATAAGGTCTCCAAAGAAGCAAAGATTAATTTAATGGGGCAAGAAAACCGAAAAGGAAAATGAACTTATGCTGACCTATGAAAGCAACAAGCAATAATGGAAACTTGCATTTGAAAACAGATTTCAATGTTTAAACAATTTAGAAAGGTTTTAGTGAATTACTTTAGTTCCAATGCTAAAAACAATCTTGGCATTTTGACTACATTGGTTGACATCAATATTTCCTTTTTGAAAAATATGTCTTAGAATGATTTCAGTTAAATTTAAAACTAAGTTTGTCAGTTTTGATTACCTTGCACATTGGATTAATGAACAATTCAGTATCACTGCCTTTCGATTTTAAAATGCATAAAAGTCAATGACTAACATTTAGTTCGGAAGACTTGAGAGGTCAATATTTGTCGTTTTCTATTTCCCATGCATTTTGCTTTAAAAAAAAGGATATTTTAGTTGTTAAGGAGTTTGTGATTGGGTTTGTAATAGGAATTAGTTCAGAAATGGAGAGATAATCCATTGATCTTGAAGCTCCACTCACCTCAAGGCAGTGAAGATAATGAAGTGAGAATTCTTTATCAACACCCTCAGTTGTTCCCATGCTGTAGCCAATGGTTTAATGGGCTTCCTTTAAAATTTGAGAAGTATTTCTAAGAAACCATGTCTTTTAGAAGCTTACTAACAAATAAGACTTTGGATTTTGCAAGTTGTAAATTATGGTACCTAATGCTGATTACGCCTGCCTGAGTTGTCGCTGGCTTTTGCACTAGAATTTTCAGTGACTAGAAATCCATTTAGAACACTGTTCTGTTCTACCAGATCACAGACGTACATAAATAGAAGAAGAAATTGTGTATCTCACTGTTGATCAGATTAAAAAATTCTTAATGAAGTGCACAGTCTGATCAGGAACTATTACGTTACAGAATTCAACGCCAAATCATCTATAGAAAGCAGATAAAAAAAGATGAAGCTTGTATTGTGTTACTGAGAAAGACCAAAAGTATTTCATGAGGATCATACAAGATAGCATGCCATTTTAAAACATTTTCTTTAAAAAAAACAATTAAAAGCTGTGGGAACATATGTTCACACTTTTAAAAGACCTGCTGGCAGTAAATTACTTAGGACAAACTTGTGACAATGGAATGGAAAAGCCAACAGCTTGTAGCAGGATTAGTGAGCATCTAATGAGTAAATATAGCAAGTTGCTCCATTCGTTAAGGGTGTTACTATGCTAGAGGGGGTCAGAAGAGATTTGCTGGGTATGGAAAGTTTGAGTCATAAAGAGAGGTAGGATAGGCTGGGACTTTTTTCACTGGAGCACAGGAGGTTGAGGGTTAACCATATAGATGTCATAAGGATTGTGGGTATGGTTGATGGCAGGTATCTTCTCCATAGGATAGGGGATATCAAAACTGGGGGCATATTTTTTTTTAAAGGTGAAAGATTTTTAAAAGTTCTCTTTTTACATAGATGGTGATTCACAGATGTAATGAACTTCCTGAGGAAGTGGTGAATGTGGGTACAGTTACAACATTTAAAAGACACTTAGACAAATAAATGAATAGGAAAGGTTTGGAGAGAAGTGGGCCAGGAGCAGGCAAATGGGACTAGTTTAATTCAGGATTATGTTTGGCATGGACTGGTTGGACCGAAGGGTCTGTTTCCATGCTGTATGACTGTAGTGTACACTTTATCAACATAGTACTGTAGTTCAGCATCTCAAGCAGCGCAGGAATTCAAGAAAGTTTTGTGAATCTTTAGAACATAATTCATGCACTTCACCAATACAAGTTTGTGTTTCAGGAATTAAAGCTTTAACTGTACATAGCTGTGAATACACTTTTTACAAGCATGGAGTTGACTGGGTGGAATTGTAATGGAATTCTTTAGAGTCTGATCAATGGAGCCAGGTGGTTGCCCCTTCCTTCAACAGAAGTTTTACATTATTTATGCAGCTCCAAGATATAAGGAAACTTGAAAGTTAGTTCGAAACAAGGAAGTTCCTGGATCAGGACAAAAGTTCTCGAAAAAGGGTTAAGACTGTATTAGATTAGATTAGATTCTCTACAGTATGGAAACAGGCCCTTTGGCCCAACAAGCCCACACCGCTCCTCCAAACAGTAACCCATCCAGGCCCATTCGCCTACCCTAGATTTATCCCTGACTAATGCAGCTACTAGTGATTAATAATACTAGTAATATAAATTATTCATATGGGTTACAGAAATAAAGAGCAGGATCTCTGGTCAAATAAGTTGTTTACAATTCTGCCTTGAAAACATCTCAGATCATATATATTGTAACTGAGCTGTAATTTAAAGTTTTTCTTTAAAGTTACTTGGGTATTTGTTGACAAAAGCACCGAGTTGCAACTTTCCTTTAGAGAATAGACCACCTCATCAGATCGAGTAGCAGCAACTGAAAATGTAAATTAATGTTTTACTGCAAGAAATGTGGGCAGGTCTTAGGTTAGATTTCATGAGAGACAAGGTGAACGCTTGCAGCTGGTGAAAGAAAATGTAGTGGTCCTCACCATCCTTTTGATTCTGAAGCAGGAAGTGAGCTTGGAAAGTTATGGTAAAGCAGGTGAGTAGCTTTCAACAACCTGAACATGATGCTGAGGCATCAGTGGTTGAGAGGTCTGTAAAGAAAAAGTGGAGGATCAAGCAGCCACAAAGCTAACGGAAAAAAAAAACAACACAATTTTATCTCAGATACTGGAACACAGGTTTGAAGTTAATTCTCATAGCCTGTATCATACTTTTGGGTGAACTCCTCTGTTACTGAAGCAATCCATGTTCAAATGCAACAAGATCTGGATCATAACCAGGCTTGGGCTGACAAGTGGGAAGTAATATTTGCACCACACAAATGCCAGGCAATGACCATCTCCAAGAGGTAATCTAATCACCACCCCTTGACATTCAATGGGGTTACTGTTACCATTGATCAGAAACTCAACTGAACTCGCCACATATAAACAGTGGCTACACGGAACAGATCAGAGGCTGGAAATACTGCAGAAACTAGCTCACTTTCTGACTCCCCAAAACCTGTCCGTCGTCTGAAAGGCACAAGTCTGGAGTATGACAGCATATTCTCCTTTTACCGGGATGGGTGCAGATCCAGTAACACAAGCAGCTTCACACCATCAGGGACAAAAGAGTCTAGATTGACTTCCTATCCCCAAACATCCAAACCCTCCACCATCAGCATTCAGTAACAACAGTGTGTATTATCAATACACTGCAGAAATCCAAAGATCCTGAGACAGTACCATCCAAACCCATGATCACTTCCATCTAGGACAGGGCAGCAGATACACAGGAACACCACCACCTGCAACTTCCCCTCCAAACTGCAAATCTGAGCCAATATTGAACAGAAACTGAAAGAACTGCAGATGCTATAAATCAGAAATAAAAGCAGTTGCTGGAAAAGCTCAGCAGGTCTGGCAGTACCTGAGAGGAGAAATCAGTGTTAACGTTTCGGGTCCGGTTCGAAGGGTCACCAGTCCCAAAATGTCACACCTCTGCTTTGTCTCCACAGATTGCTGCCAGACCTGCTGAGCTTTCCCAGTAACTTCTGTTTTTATTTCAATAGTGAAAAGATCTGGCTTTCACGAGAAATAATTTTTTTGCACTGTTAACTCAGCAGTTACAAATTACTTTAACATGTCTCCAGAATCTGTAATGGTTTTTAACAAATGTTTGAAAACAACTTCTAAGTTTGATTGTAAAGGGATCAATTTAATTTTCATGGTTATTAAGAAAGTATTATAGATCCATATGACTTAACAAATCATGGCCTGGAAGCAATACCAACATGGAGATTGAAACAGACGCTGTGGTGACACTCCAGGACATGTTGCAAGATAATGCATTACAACTCCGGCTAAACTATCAGCACAAGTTGCCAACGGAGACACAGGAAAAGGAACACAAAATTCTTGCAAAGAATAGCATATCTTCCTCAAAAACAGTCCAGTTTCTCTGTTCAGCAGGAGACATTATCTCTGAGGCAGCGTTTGTGCAAAAAAACCTGGAGGGCTCTGTGAACAGATAAGATGCAGTTCTGCTTTACCAGAAGCAGCCAGACTGAACAGAAGTGTTACTGGTGGGTGAGCTGAAATGGAATTCTGGAAAGCTACACCATCAGGACTTCTGCAATCCAAGGGAGATCATTTTTTAGAAGTTGCACTGTTGCGGATAATCACAAGAAACTCTATGGTAAAAGCTGTTGCTGGATTGGTCTCCTTGGCTACTCTGTATAAATAAATATGTTAAGGAATGACATTGTACCTAATTTCTATTCAGAGTGATGTGGATGCTTAAGATACATCTTTATCATGTTGATGTTGACTATTTAAAGCAAAATTTACCTTGTCATTTGAAACATCATTTGTGTCTCGATTCAAGATTAATTTACATAAGATATTTAACCGGAATAAGAATCAAAAGTGAAACCGAGTTGGCAATTGTTTTTTTGGTTGGGGGTCATTTGAGTAAATTTAAATTGTTTTGGTTTATGGGGATCACACCACAGACATTGTCAAAAAAAAACTGTCGTTCATGAGCTTCTTTCTTCCCAGGTGCAGTAAACCCAATATTGCTGTAGATTACTTGGTGGAAGAATCCATTCTTTTTCTCCTCCAATTCCAATTTAAAAATAAGTACCATTGTTACAAATAGGCTAACAATGTTTACATCTGGAGAACAGTTACAGTCAAAACAAAATGTTTTCTTGTTAGTTATTTGAAGTCCCAGCTATTCCAGAACTTAAAAATCACATTTATTAAAAAAGCAGCTAAACTGATGCACCTAGAGTTATGAAGAATCTATAAAATTGAAGCAATTCGTTACTTCACACATTATCTTGCCTTTTTTTTTAAGTATTTAGGACTGGCCTGGTTCAAACTACATAGAGTCCCAAAGCAATTTCCACAGGTTTCATTTCATAGCTGCATTCAGTAGTTTACTTGATTAACTACTGAAACAAACATCAGTGCATTAATTCCTTTATGAAAAGTTGACAGAATCCCACCGTACGTTAATAGAACATAAGGTTCTACATAGAGGGTTTGTACAAAGCATTTTATTAGCATTTTCAGTTACAAGAAAACAATCACAATGTACATGGGTTTTCTTAATGTGATGTACGCTACCTAAAGCGTGTTAATTTGAAATAAAGACGAGAAGTTCTACACGGCTCAAAGGCTGAAAGAAAATTCACCACAATTAGCAAATTTCAGATCAATTGACAGGGGACAAACATTTGGATTCAGACACATTTCCTGCTGTCAAGCTCAGTACTTAATAGAAGGGTGTGTGCATAACTGGGCCAAGCACTTTCGGGTGAATGAAAATGCACGTATGCAGTTGAACGCATTATTCCCACACAAAGAAAAACTTGACACCACCTAAACAAAACAAAAAAGGCACTTCTGTAATATTTATCTATAACTCGCCCAAAATCATAGTTTTTTTTCTAAAGTATGTTGGAACCAATTATTTCATTGTTTGCTTTATGAAGTCAACCATAAAAGATAGCCCTTGAAATGATTTCTGTAAATTTGTGAAGCACCCGAATAATCTTCAGATCGTAAACAAGTTGATTTAAGATAAACCATATTATAAACTACAACCAAATCTTATACAATGTCTTGCTTGCTATTGTAAACACTAAACTGTTTCCACATGTCAGAATTTGCTTGTTTTCATCATGTAATTCAGAAGTTTGGGTCGTAGTATACTGAAGATTGTTTAAACTTGGATTAAATGTGAATCAAAGCAATCAAAGAACTACCAGAAATTTCCCCCAAATCTTGCATTTATCTAATGTACATTATGTACACAGAGATCTAATGACACTGAACATTCATAGTTACTAAAACAGAGGAACAAAAAAAAATACAAGGAAAAATAAAACTTAGCACAACAGTGTTTTTAAACTTTGCATTGCCACATCTTGTCTTAAAGAAATCAGTGTCAAGTTAAAAGCATGGACTAGGGTCTGAAATTTATGCAAAACAATGGGACATAACTTGTTAAATTCTCACTGCAATGACATTTATGAATTACATATGGAAGATAATGGTGCAATTTGAATTAAATTTGAGCCAAGTGCTTTAAAAATTCAGGTATACAAAACAATGCAAGCTCACACAACTAATGTGGTTGAAATGTTTCAAGTCACTGAAACAAAGTGGAATTATGCGTATGTTTATACTAAAATGAGGAAGAAATTAGGACTCTGCAGTACTATATTTTAAATGTACTTTCTAATCACGTATAAATGTTGTGGCTCTCTATCTGCCTTCACAGGTAAAGTCACCATGATCCTAGAGGGCCACAGGGCTGCTCACCAACTACATGATTGGTGGTGGTTTCACCTGACATCTATGAGGAGGCAGGTACAGCTCATGGCTAAAAATACCAGGGATTATTTTGAGGGGACAGGATTAGGGTTTTGAACTTGATGAATGGCCATGATCTCATGAATAGCAGAGCAAATTTGAGGGGTCAAACGGCCTTCTCCCATCTTCAGCGAGCGTGGGAAATTAACCTATGCTGTTGGTGTCAATCTGCATCACAAACCAGCCGTCCAGTCTACTTATCTGAACCAACCGGCACAACATGTTGCTCAACCAGTCACTAAGTTTGCAATCAGTTGAATTTTTATTAAAGCTGAAGTTTCAGCAATAATAAACCATTTGATTGGACCTGGAGTTCTTAGCTTAAATAGCATGGAATGACAGCTGCAGATTCAAAATACTGCTCATCGAACTTATAAAAGATTTTCAGTGTACAACATGGTGTAGAACATAATGAATGAGGAATAATGATTGGGGCAACGTATAACAGTACCAAACTCTATGACTGCCAATAGGTAAGGATCAGCTGAAATTAAAACAGAAATCAGCAGTTAGGTCATTATTGGAAAGGTTGTTTGAAAACAATCGAAGCCCTAATTTGCTTGACTTTGAAAGACATATTTGTCTTCATGATAGCAATTATCATTGTACAAATATGAAATTGATTGTAAAGCCCTTTGAGATGTCCTGTGAACATAAGGCACACTACATAAATGCAAGTTGCTTTGCTTTAGAATAAACACAATATGCAGAAAGTGGTACATTCTGAAATGCAAGAATTCCCATCCATTCTGTTTAGTCCTGGATAATTGTTTTATACACCAATATTATTGGACAGCATTTACTAAAATTTCACTTGTAGATTTGAGATCCACGTAGAAACTAGTATGTACCATTGGAGTGGTTGTGCAGTTCTCTAGATGCAGTTGCAAAGATTAATTGTACAGTTAAGTTGGTCAAACACATATCACGTCGATTGTTGGGGAAGGAAGTTGTCATCTTTACCTGGCCTGGCCTACATGTGACTCCAGACACACAGCAATGTGGTTGACTCTTAACTGCCCTCTGGGCAATTTAGGATGGGAATAAATGCTGGCCTTACCAGTATGGCCCTTATCCCATGAATGAATTTTTATTTAACTGATAAGATCAGATTAAAGAAAAGATTGAAACCTATAATAGAGCTATTTTAATACTGGTGGTTAAAGTACCATTACTCGAAAGTTCAGATAAATTTTGTTCCACATACTCCAGCACAAAGCTTTATCAGCAAACTCTTACGGTTTAAAAGAAAATTATGCACCTACCACAATGGGTACTTGTGCCACCTCAATTCTTAAACATGGAGATCAAAGGCATAATTTAAACCAGCTCATTAAAATTATCTTAAGTCTCTCCATTGGGCTTGGATCAGTAAACCCAAAACTATGGATTGGGAAGCTCACAGTAAAAAATCTCACTGTTCTCTCTCGTAGTCTGGCCTCAACTTCACAAACATTTCACAAAGACTAGCCCAATTAACAATATGCAGATTGTTCAACATTGCTGTCTTATCAAACCGGACTGCAGCCAGTTTAAAAGTTGCAATTCCTAGACCAAAAATAACTCCTGTTAATCAATTGTGCCTGTATGTTTAGCAGTTAATTGTGGACAGCCCTTCCATCAGCCAAACTCAAAGGCTTTGAATCTTTCCTCCATATTTTCTGAAAAACAACAGTGGGAACCACATTTAACATCAAAAGCAGAAAAAAGGTTGATAACCTTGTATCTAAACTGAACTCAGAATCCTCCCTAATGTCAAAACAGACACAGCTCATACATCAGAATCACCTCTATAACAAAAATTACATATGGTGAAATTCAGTTGTTTTAGGAGAGAAGTTTTTGATCAAATTAAGAGAGACACTGGGGGGTATGAAGAGAAGAGAAAGATGACCATTGGTGACCAGCTCCTATTTGTTCCTTGAGATTTAAATCATTTAGATATTTTTCAGTAACTTTCAGACCAATTGACAAATCATACTGACCACCAGTGGTTACATCATAACCAGGGGAGTATGCTGATCAGCCCTTTTGCTAATGTGGCTTGCAGGTAAAATTGGATAATAGATAATAGAGGATAACTGAGCCTACACAGGTGGTGAAATGTTACAAGGGATAACATCAATACCAAAGGGCTGGACACAGATAGATGTTACAAATCTAAATTGAAACAGGCAGTTTACCTCTGCTTCCTCACAAGAAAAGGGGATAGTTATTCCCTAAATTGCATAATTGTGAGGAAGCCACCAACTACTGATTATCAAATTTCGTCTGCTAGAAATCTGGTCTAGTGCTACAAAACCTTGGAATTTGGGTCGTTTGGAGATAGTAGACCAGCTAAACATGGGTACAGTGGATTGATCGTGTGTTTGGGGAAGGGCCACAAGGACGCACTTGGTCTGAACTTCCCCATGATGGTTGGAGCAATGCATCTTTCAAAATCCTGGCAGTAGATTTTGTACTCCTGCAACCACTTTGGGTAAACTTTTAACCACACTCAGATTTGTAGTTTCCTCAGCAAGGAATGGTTTGATTTCACGTTATTATCCAGAAGACCATGGCTGAAACCTCATAATAAAAAGGTCAACTTTATTTTGGTCACAGTAGGCCTTGACCACAGCTGAGATAGGTCTCAGTACCCAAGTTATGTATAGTATATACACTAACCAAACTATTGTACACTCGAAATTCACCAGTTGATCTTATCAGGATGTGCTGTACCTATCACTAAATTAAATCAGCCTCTCTCTGTACACCAGCCTTATGGGTCTGGGGAACCACAAGCTACCTCTCGGCATTAGTATCCACAAAGGTTGGGGACTTATTGGACTTGGTAAGCATTCCAGTCCTGATCGGACAATGTCTTAAAACTCAGTATTTATATGGTGAATATCAACAGTGAATTGACAGCATTCTTGGCAATACTGGGACATTGAAACTGAACTTGATCTTGCCCTTATCTAACATACACAGGCTGAGTTTCAAGTCAGGAGTCAGTTGACAGCAATCAGGGCAAGAAATTAGGCCCTGCCACCCAAACTCATCTGCAGAATCACAGCTGGCTGTCTTGGCTTTGAGAAGTTACCTCAACAGAGGCCAAAATTGGCTTTGTGCTCCAAGTACCTCAGCAAAGTGTTAACTACCCAGCATAAACATATCTAGGTTTGTTGTAAACAATGGCACAAAACACAGATGGCAGCTACCTGTTCTCTTCACAGCCCTCTCCCCAGCATGGCGCTTCTCTTTTTGTTTCAAAGAAGGACACTTACATTTTTGATGCTGCTGCAAAGTGAAACCAAACAATTTATTTTTGTTGGATGAATGGAAAATTATACTTGCGGTTGCTCCCTTTTGTACAGTGTACCAGTTTACGTATCATTGAAGCTTTCATTACAGCCAAAAACTTGCCCTCTCCGCAGCCTGCCCCTTAACTACCAAGCAATACCAAATTATTTGGCTACAATTGCATTATACCTTGGTAACTGGAAAGGATTCCACCTCAGTTAGCAGATTACACCACAAGGCATCTGTTCAAAACAGTTACTTTTTTTTTCAGTCACATCTTCAAATCCTAATAAAAACTGATTTGGCAGCAAATAAAAACTATTTGTTCTTTCAACATGGTACTTGAATTCGCAGGATTCACCAATATTTCAGCTGATGATTTCTAGTCGTCAAAAGCAGATATTTTACAGCAGGCAACATTTGCTCAAAAATCAGCACAACACGCCAGGTCGCTTGTCTAAATGATTTACCATCTACAAAGCCCACAGACATTAAAACCCAAGTTTACAGTTTACATCAAAAAATGTTGATTGCTGGATTGAAATATGAAATGTTATTGATATTTCCTGTTGCCACAAGCCAGATCCACAATAAATTTGTTAAGTAAACTTGGAACATGATCCTTGCCAAAATGGTACTGATTTGCCAAAACTGGTTTTGCTGGGAAATAAAAGCAGTCACAGCACATGGCAGAAATTCAATACTGAATCTGTATTAAGCTTATATGGTGTTTATTTGGATACAAATCAGACCACCTGTAGACATTAGATTTAGTGATGGTGCTTGACAAATCTCAATATTTCCCTATAACTCTGTTGCCACTTTGCTCCAAAATGTAGTGCTAATTCTGTAAATGCTTGGCAAAACCCAACAAGACACAAAAGCATTAACACTGAAGCATAAACACAGCCTAGAAAACAAGACACATCATGCTTGCAATTGCTGCAAAATTTGTAATGAAAATCATCAAAAGGTCTTCTTGTGTAAGTGTGTGCGTGCGTTTTGTTTTACGAATCTGTGGAATGAAGCTTTGGAACCATCAGGACATTCAATTGTGTACTGTTATCACCAAATGGATGTGGCAGATATCTGAAGCAACAAGATGAAGGTTGTGCATGAGGTTCCAGTCAACACTGACAAAAATGCAGTAAATTAGTGTTGTGGACAAACAACACTGGCTGCCCTCCAGACAAACATTTACAACACAGTTAGCGGTGAAGCCTATATAATCTCAGTGCAAATAAGTCAAATCCAAAAGATGCCAGTTAAGCCTTTGGCTTTAGTAAACTGCTTTTATGTCATCAGTCCACTCTGGGTGCTGTTGCTTCACAGCACATGCACGTTATGGCGGAGGAGGAGCAGGAGGATATGCTGAAGGCTGGGGATGGGCTGGTTGGGATGCTGCACACTGAAGCGCTGGCTGGACTGGCGGAGGTGGTGGCGGTGGCAGCTGAACCACTGTCTGTGTGTTTGGGGAGGGCGGAGGTGTCGGGCGTTTGAATTTGTCAGGGCTGTTGCTTCTTCTTGGGGAAGGCCTCTGCAAAACAAACAGATGCAAGTAAGCTTCAGGACATGGGGTTAGAACCATACAGATCAAAACTTTTCCAAAGTCACTTCAAACAGGACATACTCTGCTGCCCAGAATTACTTACAAAAGAACAGCTCACTAAAACTGAAGGCGGTTCAGCTACAGGGATGCATTACAAATGATAAAACATGAACAATAACATCTGAAAATGTTAACATCTAAGAAAGCAAAGTGTTAGTGAAGCAGACAGAGGGCTAAGAAAGGAAATTACTGATGGGAAGGGGAAGGCCATTAAAAAGTTTAAAAGCAAGGGGAATATTTTGAAATCAAAGCTTTGCTGGACAGAAACTAGATCAGCAAATAAGGAACATTGGAAGTTAGCACAGGGCTGGCAGAGCTTTAAATTATCTTGAAAACATGTACATATGGTGGGGGAAGAGAATGAGTAGTCAACCAAAAGTATGTTAGCATGATCAAATCTGGAGGCTACAAACCCAGACTGAAGCTTCCAACAACAGACACACTTAGGATTGAGAGAGTGGCAGAGATAGAAATAGAGAAAAGGCAAATAAGTGACAACTGTAATAATGTAGATGGGTGGGAATCACCTCATCAGAGGGTCAAATATCCAAACCGAGGTTGCAAATAGCCTGGTTCAATCTCTGACAATCGCCAAGGAAAAGGACAGATCAATGGTACAGGAAGAGATTCTTTGACATGGGTTGAAGATAAAATTCCAGTTTTTATAATACTTACAAGCAGACAGACCATTTTTTGGGGGTGGAGAAGAGTGAAGAAACATGCATAACGAGTAGGTCTATTCTTATCTTCACCCAAAACAATACACACATTGCAAAGACATTTATCACAATGTTAAACCGTTCTCTTCACTGGAGTAACTCTCTACCAGAGAATATTGTTCATTCTTAATCCATCAAAACCCATGATCACATTAAAAATTACTATGAGGTCTCTTAGCCTTTGTGTTTCAGTGGAAATAATCTCAGCTGTCATGTCATGCAACAGTTGCAGGATTGTGAAGAGGCCTCTGTGGAACACAATCCAAAGAAACTCTCAATATACTCCGTTGAGTATTTTGGTCAGGTTGACGAAGGCAACGGAGAGATCCTAGTTTCAAGGTTGGCATTTTCCTCAGATTTTTATGGCAACAAAAATAATGTCATAGATGCTTCTTGGAAAAGGTCCACAACATTTGCTGCATCTCTGGGCAGATTTCCTCAGCCACAGAATTTTCCCTCTTTTTTGGGCAAGTGTGCACCATTCTAATCACCATGGGACAACACTACCATTATAGGGCAAGCAAAACAAAGAACAGCCAGGGAATTCCTAGAAGCATGGTACTCATCCACAAACTCCATCAACAAACACATAGACCTGGACCCAATATACCGGCCACTACAGCGGACAGCTGAAACTGACAACCGGAAGCGGCAGGGACAGGCAACTATAAATTCCGGAGGAAACACCACAGAAGCTCTTCCCAGGAGGCTCCCAAGCACTGAGGATGTCACCTAGACAGGGACGAAACGTTTGCAACAAAAACTTCCAGCTCGGCGAACAGAACCACAGCAACGAGCACCCGAGCTACAAATCTTCTCACAAACTTTGAATTCTGATCACTCCCACAGGATGAGTGCATGGTGTCTTCAGCTGAGCAAACCCTGACGAGCTTTGAAAATCTCAGCTGAAATACCATCAGAACCGTGGACTTTGTTGTTTCTCATCTGTCCAATTGTTTGAAGCAACACTCTCACTGATGGTGGTTCACCCATTGATTCTACTACAGGATACTGGAGACAGCTTGGAGCACATCAGCTGCCATTGTGGGATTACTGGTTGAGTAGAAGCCAGCTCCACAAACATTCAAGCAAACTCTCACAAAACCAATTATTATTAACAGGACACAGGGCCCAGATGGAAGCGAAGTGTCTGTCTTGCCAGGTCCAGATTTCTCAACACTCAAGCGGCCATTATTCCAGGGAAGGGCAAATGAAAACAGCAGAGACATACAAACTCTCTCGAAGTGCAGCCACACTGAAGCGATTGGGAGAAGTTTGCTATCAATTGCTCAAAATGGTGACAACTTGTACAACAAGGTACATCACAGAGTCCAAATTTCTCCACAATAAGACAGGTTTGGCAAGAGGGAAGCAAATCCGCACTCTGGGTCTGAAGAAGGGTCAGTGCACCCAAACTGTTAACTCCAATTTCTCTCCACAGATGCTGACAGACCTGCTGAGCTTTTTCAGCAATTTTGGTTTTTGGTTCTGCACTTTGGGTCCCTCATGAGACATCCTGCCCTGTCTACCCAAAGATCTAAGGATCAAAAATCAGCCTGCTCAGTTACATGAAGAAAGGTCACATCAAAACCCTATGAATCAGAATAGACGACACCGTCCATCTGAAGTAGAATCAAGCTTACATCACTACCACTATCATGATGAATCTACAATTTCAATCTACCTTCAATCTGCCTGATTTAAATTTGGAAGGACTATGGAAATGGATGCATTCCCGGAATTGTGGTAATAAAGTGGTTTAAGAGATTATTAAAAGCTGACTGGAAAATGGATTTCTTTATTAAAGAAAGCTTCTTCTCAGCACACTAGTGGTAACTGCTTGCTTTGCAATGGACTCATGTATCACAGTTTTAAACAGTGATTAGCTTTAAGAGGTGGTTCTTCAAGTAACTTTCAATCCATGCTCTTATTCCTGGATTTTTCTATGCAATATTATGAAACATTATCAACCGCCTTTTGAATATCCATTTCAGCCTCATGACGTACCTGGCATACCTCTTCAAAAACATTTGAATTTTTTTAAACAATACATGCATTTCAATATAGCTGTCCTCGCTTACTTTAAATGCAAGCATGTCAAAGCGTCCTCAGAATTTGGATGTGAAAATGTTTGTGCACCTAATAAACAACAGTTTATCCTCTCGCTTTTTCATAGGTATGTCATCAACTCTGTTCAAGTTCCACGCCACAATCTGCATGCTTGAGGACTGAAACAAACATTGTGGTCAAAGTTGCTGCCATCTCCTCCCCAAAAGGATAACTGTAACACTGACTTCTGTTTCAAAAGAATGAATTCTTCTCTTGGTCAACTCAAATTTCCATACCCACCTACATTTTCACCTCAATTATCATTTAGAGAAACTGATGCAAAATATTTAACATTTTAGCTTCATCTTCCACAATTGGATTCCATTCCAGTGGTCATTTTCTCTGTATGTTATTGGAAGTACTTCCTTTTGTATTTGCTAGCCTTTTATCTTATATCCTCTAAGCTCAAAAAATCTTAATGCCATATTGCACTCCTTACAGTCATGATAGGTTTTCAGTCCATTAGATCTAATATCATACCCTGCATCCATTTAACTCTAATATCATACCCTGCATCCATTTAACTCTATCCTTTGCATAACACCTATTCACCTTGTGGACTGTTATATTTTGTACTCAATCCATTTAACATTAATAGAAATTTATAAAATTTCTTATGGCCATTGAAGTCGGCCCTCTTATACTATGATTTTATTATGCATTACTACTGCCATAATGAACAAACTGTATGGGATGTGGGGGGTTTCATTTCCCTAATTGTTCACCTCTGTCACATCATTTATTTAACTTTCATTGCATTTCTCAAACTCCATCCATCCTTTTTGGATAACAAGTACACTATGAAGCAATTCTGGAAGCATTATACAAACTTTTCCTGTGTACAACTATGGTTTCCATACTTGAGGGATACAACTGCATGAGAAGCAGGGCAGAGAGTTTCACAGAGTTGATTCCTGGGGTTATGCTGAATTGTCGAACAGGTTAACCCAGCATCCACTGGATTTCAGACAAATGAGATGTGGTCTTATTGAAATATAAAAGACTGAGGCAACTTGACAGCATTGATGAAAGGATGTTTACCCGTATGGGAGACACAATAACCAAGGAGACAGTTTAAATATCAAGAGGTCTCCCACTTAAGACTGATGAGAAATTTTATTATTTGAAATTGAATTAGGGTCATGGAGATGTACAGCACAGAAACAGATCCTTCGGTCCAACTCGTCTGTGCCAAGACGGGATATCCTAACCCAATCTAGTCTCATTTACCAACACTTGGCCCACATCCCTCCAAACCCTTCCTATTCATATACCCATCCAGATGCCTTTTAAATGTTGTAATTGTACCAGCCTCCACCACTTCCTCTGGCAGCTCATTCCATACACGTACCACCCTCTGTGTAAAGTAATTGCCCCTTAGGTCCCTTTTACATCTTTCCCTTCTCACCCTAACCCTATGCCCTCTAGTTATAGTCTCGCCCACCCCAGGGAAAAGTCCTTGTCTATTTATCCTATCCACGCCAGTCATGATTTTATAAACCTTGAGAAGGTCACCCCTCAGTCTCCCACGCTTCAGGGAAAACAGTCCCAGCTTATTCAGCCTCACCTATAGCTCAAACCTTCCAACCCTGGGAATATCCTTGTAAATCTTTTTTGAACCGTTTCAGGCCTGTGTGGAATGCCCCTCCCAAAAGAGCAGTGAAAGGCAATGTCATTGAATATTTTTAAAGGTGGAGTTAAATAGTTTCTTAACTGACAAGTAGTAAAAGGGTACTTTTTTGAGGAAAAGGGAACAGGTGATATATAATTGGTCATATTGATAATTGGACATATGGAAAATGCACCTCTCAGTCATCATCCATTTGGTGGTTCATAATGCTCACTGAAAACCCTAACAATTCTCTTGCAATTTCTTATTGCTATCCATGTGGATTCTGTCCGAGTACAATTCCCAGTATACCTTTATATCCCACATATGAAATGGAACCATTTATCAATACTGTTACATCAACTCTATTGAAAACCAAATAATGATGAAATGTTACGAAGTTGCATTAAATTTAAGTACTGCTTGGAGGATTTAAAGTTTGAAGGACTGTGGAAGTGGATGCATTTCAGGATTTGTGGTAATAAAGTGGTTTAAGAGATTATTAAAAACTCACTGGAAAATGGATTTCTTTATTAAACAAGGCTTCGTCTAAATCATGACCAGCACACTAGTGTTAACTGCTGGCTTTGCAGTAGACTCATGTAGCACTGTGTTAAACAGTGACTAGCTTGAAGAGGTGCTTCTTTTGTTTGGAGGGAAACAATCTAAGAAATGCTGAGCTCAAGATCAGATTGTTCAGAACAAGCTGCTCAGCTAATCACGCTTCATTCTAAAAATAAAACCCTTTAAATTGCTTCAGGGTTAAAGCTTTTAAAAAAAAAAGTGTGATTGAGAAAACATCTCAAGACTGTATTTCCTGAACAAGTTGCATCTGTAAGTATTCAGACTCTGAGCACACGGATAGTTACCTACAGTTGTCAATGCCGAGCAAACATTACCTTATTTAAATAGATCAAGACATACCCTTACAGAGATCCAATTGCCCAACTCCTCCAAAATCAAAACCATACCTCAACTCTGATTTCAATATCTTATCTGAATGACTGAGGTTTCAAACATTGCAAAACAAATTACTTTTTTCTAACTCTTAGTTAGGAGTAAATGTGGCTATTAAACCATCCCCTGCCATGGGACCAGCAGCCTACATCCAGTTTATCCAGCCCTGTCAGAATTTTGGTTTAAATGATATCTCTTGTGCACCTCAGTCATCCCAGAAACCTGCCTGGTGTTTATATACGTTATTATGCTCCATGAATTTCTCTAATACTTTGTTATATTCCTCCATGTAAACCTTCCAGACCCTTGTTCATTCCTATCCTCCCCACTGCCTTGATTAAACAATAATATTAAACACCCACATCCAACTAATCAAGCAAATCTGTTTTCCAAGCGGAGTTTATAATTCCTTCTTGCTATTTCATTCTGCATTGTCAGAAGTACCGTCTTTCAAGCAGAGTTCAATTTAAAATAATATAAATAATCTTGCCCTTAAGCAAACATTTCACTTAATACTGTTAGCTACGGTGGTTTTGGTTTACTGAAGGTCAATCTTCCTGGTTCAAGTATATCACTGGAGGATTTCCTTAGGCTGGTGTCCTTGGACAAAGCATCTTCTGTTCCTTTGTCAATTATCCTCTCCACCACAAAATCAGAAATTGCAACGTTTGCTCTTGATTCCACAATGATCAGCAGCTTCACAACTCCTAAGACACAGAAGTAATGTCCATAAACAGTATGACGAGAACAACATTCTAACTTGAACTCATTTGCAGCAACTGAACCACACAAATGGCAGAAGCTCTCTTGTACTATAGAGAATCTAACTCTCACCCCATGATATTCAATGGCATTAGCACTGTCAAATCACCCTGTATGTTATCAGTGACCAGAACCAGAACTGGACCAGCTGTATAAATACAGATCAAACTGGAAATTCTGAGATGAGTAACTCACCACTAATGCCCCCAAAGCCTGCCCACTACCTGTAAGGCACAAGTCAGAGCGTGATGAAATACCCCACACTTGCCTGGATGAGTGCACTTCCAAAAACACTCAAGAAGCTTGACTCCATCTCCTGATGCTGCCTGGTTTGCTGTGTTCTTCCAGCCTCCCGCTTGTCTACCATCAAGGTCATAGCAGTATGCTTAATCAGCACCATCTCAAACATTCAGTCTTCACCACTGATACAATGGCAGCAGTTTGCACCACCTAAAACATGCTCAACAGCAAATCATCAAGCCTCCTTCGACAGCGTCTTCCAAACCTACAATCTCTATCACCTTGAAAGTAAAGGCTGAAATAGCAACTTCTCCTCCAAGTCACTCACCAGACAAACTATAATCACGGAAACTACTCTGCTGTTGGGTCAAACTTCTGGAACTCCTTTTGTAACAGCACTGTGCTGCACCTACTCCAACTTGGATTGCAGCATTTCAATACTGCAGATCACTACTAGCTTCAAGGGTAATTAGGGATGAGCAATAAGAGTGCCAGTGATTCCCACATTTCATGCAAGGATAAAAAAAACTCTCCATTTTTGCATGAACTGTTTCAGTTAATTAGTTTGTCATCCTTCCACCATGCACAAAACTATAATGATATACGAACAGACGGAATTCACCAACGTCTTTACTCACCGCAATACCATGTGAAGTTCCCATATGCTGTACATGAAGACCAGGTGATGTGTAATAGGACATTCCAGCACGAGTCAAAGTAGTAGGAGGAGTGAAACCAACACTGTGGCTTGCATAAGATAGTCCTAGAAAGTATTCACACACAGCTCTGGTTATTTTCCATTAACTGCTTGGATCAAAGTACAGTGCAAGTTTTATTATTTACTGAAGTATTACTTTCTTCACAAACAGCATAAAGTCATTTTTACACGGTCCTGTGCACTCTGCTTTTTGAGCAGAATTAGTTCATTTCTGGCTCCCTCTGGTGTCAGCATGCTTTAAGACAAGTTAAAAACACACAGCTTAACCCAGCAAAACTCAGTTGAAGAATGTTGTACAAGGTATGACAGAGTGCGATTCAAATTTTCATCCCCCACCCCAAACACAAACAGCAATCTATGATTGCAACTCTCATGAACATTATTTAGTAGTCAGACGTTCTTTTGTTTAAAGAGGAAAATTTTCCCTCAACACCATCTGGAATCCTCTTATGAAACAGGTTGCAAGTATTAGGAGTAACGAAGTATCACTTGTTTCAAATAGCTAATTTCAGTGTGTCACCTCTTGCCCTTTCCCTTTCATCCTCTCTACATGTGGGGGCCCACTGTTACTAGCAGTTCACTGATACCCTGCCAAATGTGAACCAAAGTATCCGCAGGTTATTGCAATCATTATGAAACTCTGGACATTAATCAAAATCAGGAACTGTTAATTCTTCCTGATTCCAGTACTGAACTCTCACCCTCGGAACTCGCAGCCCTCCACTCCCTCCGTTGCAACCCCCAACCTCACTATCAAACCAGCAGACAAGGGAGGCGCGGTAGTAGTTTGGTGCACCGACCTTTACACCGCTGAGGCCAAACGCCAGCTCGCAGATACCTCCTCCTACTGCCCCCTTGACCATGACCCCAGCCCCCACCACCAAACCATTATCTCCCAGACCGTCCATAACCTCATCACCTCGGGGGATCTCCCATCCACCGCCTCCAACCTCATAGTCCCACAACCCCGCACCGCCCGCTTCTACCTCCTGCCCAAAATCCACAAACCTGACTGCCCCGGCCGACACATTGTCTCCGCCTGCTCCTGCCCCACCGAACTCATCTCCGCATACCTTGACACGGTCCTGTACCCCTTAGTCCAAGAACTCCCCACCTACGTTCGGGACACCACCCACACCCTCCACCTTCTCCATGATTTGCGCTTCCCCGGTCCCCAACGCCTTATCTTCACCATGGACATCCAGTCCCTGTACACCTCCATCCCCCATCATGAAGGATCAAAGTCCTCCGCTTCTTCCTTTCCCGCCATACCGGCCAGTACCCTTCCACTGACACCCTCCTTCGACTGACTGAACTGGTCCTCACCCTGAACAACTTCTCTTTCCAATCCTCCCACTTCCTCCAAACGAAAGGAGGAGCCATGGGCACCCGCATGGGCCCCAACTATGCCTGCCTCTTCGTAGGATATGTGGAACAATCCATCTTCTGCAACTACACTGGCCCCACCCCCCACCTTTTCCTCCGCTACATCGATGACTGTATCGGCGCCGCCTCGTGCTCCCACGAGGAGGTTGAACAGTTCATCCACTTCACCAACACCTTCCACCCCGACCTCAAATTCACCTGGACAGTCTCAGATTCCTCCCTCCCCTTCCTCAACCTTTCTATTTCTATCTCAGGCGACCGAATCAACACGGACATCTACTACAAACCGACCGACTCCCACAGCTACCTGGACTACACCTCCTCCCACCCATATCCGCCACAGAATCACCTGCACCTCCACACACATCATCTATTGCATCCTCTGCACCCGATATGTCCTCTTTATATTGGGGAGACAGGCCGCCTACTTGCGGAGCGTTTCAGAGAACACCTCTGGGACACCCGGACCAACCAACCCAACCACCCTGTGGCTCAACACTTCAACTCCCCCTCCCACTCCACCAAGGATATGCACGTCTTTGGACTCCTCCATCGCCAGACCACAACAACACGATGGTTGGAGGAAGAGCGCCTCATCTTCCGCCTAGGAACCCTCCAACCACAAGGGATGAACTCGGATTTCACCAGTTTCCTCATTTCCCCTCCCCCCACCTTGTCTCAGTCAAATCCATCGAATTCAGCACCGCCTTCCTAACCTGCAATCTTCTTCCTGACCTCTCCGCCACCATCCCAGTCTGACCTATCACCCTCACCTTGACCTCTTTCCACCTATCGCATTTCCGACGCCCCTCCCCCAAGTCCCTCCTCCCTACCTTTTATCTTAGCCTGCTGGACAAACTTTCCTCATTCCTGAAGAAGGGCTTATGCCCGAAACGTCGATTCTCCTGTTCCCTGGATGCTGCCTGACCTGCTGCGCTTTTCCAGCAACACATTTTCAGCTCTGAACTCTAAATGTCAACTCTGCTTCCTTCCCAGAGACACTGCCAGACCTGCTGTTTCATCAATTAGTTTTTGTTATTGTAAGTTGTTAGTCTATTTCCCACTAACGAGCATGAAAATTAACTCTAAAGATCCCAACTTGCCAGGAATTGACTATGGCATCATTTTTTCCTGTGTAGCTTAGTGTTACATGAGGCAACTCCACTGGACACTCAGTCACCTGGAAGCTTTGCTTAGAATCTTCAGATGGATATTACTCTCCACTTATCTAGAAGAAGATAGTCAAAATTTGTAATTCAGGCAAGTATATCAAGACTATACATACCAGGAGATATAGGCCTGCTGGAACTCGGAGATGGCGTGTAAGGGATTGGACTGGATACAGTGCGAGGTCTAAGTCCCTGTGCAGACATCTCATTAAAATATCTGGAAAAAGATGAGAGCCGACTAAGCCACCACATATATTACATGATATGTTACATAAAACCACAAGCATCAAAGATTCGACCAATAGAAATGATCAAAATATCTCATTTACTCAAACTCTTTTGAGCAAAATACCCCAGTAAAATTTGTATCCCAATTTTGAAACTGAAAATAATCAATGAGTTATTGCACATCATTAACCACCTCTAAACAGCAAGCTGGTGTGAAGGATCAACGGTGTGCGCCACATCTTAGTAAACAATGCATGAAGCACGAGGGAGTTACTGAACAATGGTTCAGAGAGACATGACCCATCTGCTTATATGCAAAAAGCATATGAATACAAAAGCATATGAGGAATCCCACTTCAGGTTTCCTTTGGGAGGTAGACGCAACGTTATGCTACAATATGTAAAACCAGAATAGGCTCATGTCTTATTGAACTTTTGTTACTGCACTTCACCAGTTAATAAAAATCAACAATATCTTGCATAAATATTACACAGCAATGATGCCAACTCAATAATTCCTTTGGCTATCTATCCCTAAACACCTGTAACTGAACCAGCAAGAGAATCAGTGAATCCTGTGGTTATTCGATCATCTCAGTCTACTTGACTATAAATAGAAGGCTGAGCTCAGCTATTCATTTATGCAGCTCTTGCATGGTGATAAATGAATTAAACTTTGGAGGAATACTACCTTTTATGATGCAGGGAGGTGAAAATTTAATTCAGTCTGCATCTGTACTCGAGGTTTGCTAATTTTGAACCTTTGTTTCCGACCACAGTGACAGCACTTCAAAAGTACTTCATTGACTGAAGTTTTTTAGTGTCTTGTTCTATTGCTGCAGTATAACAAATACATTTACATCTAAAATTTAGATCTGTCAACATTGTTAAAATCATTTTAATGTGTTTCCCTTTCAATGAAAGATTCAGATAGCTGTAGGATTGCTTAGGTTGCAAAAGTACTTAGCAGTGTAGATTCAGCCAGGCAGATGAGAAGTTCCCTGATTCAACTACAATACATGCTGAGGTGTAATGGCAGAAGATAGAATCATTGACTTTCAGACGCAAGGAAGCCTCAAAGTGCTTTGTTGGTAAAAGAGAACACTGAAGGTGATTAAGAAACCAAAAAGTTGTCAGTTTTTTTTAAAAAAATGCTTGAAGAGGTAATTGAAATCCACAGGAGAACTGCCAAATCAGAATGTTTGAGGTGAAGAGTTGCAGAGTACAAGATAACATCAGCCAGTGATATTAGAACACAGGAAGTGGGGAAACTGGAATAAGGTAGCACAAGAGAAGGTGGCTTGCAACAAGACAAAGCTGAAATCCATAAAGATAGGCTGGGAATAGGCCAGCCACGGAAAGATTTTAAGGCAAGATAGAATCTTAAAGTCAATTTGTGAGGACACAGGGAAGTCGGTCTGAACAAAGTGGATAGTGGAAGGGATCAAGTGATGGATATCTATGCACTGAGCTGATGCCTTCAAAATGAGCAAATGCCCACTGGACCGTAAAAAGCAATAAGCTGACTCCAGGAGACTAAAGCCAAAACCAGCTTCTAAAACCAAATAAGTTTGATCAACTATGGGCGGCACTGCTGCCTCACAGCACCAGGGTCCCAGGTTCGATTCCAGCCTCAGGTGACTGTCTGTGTGGAGTTTGCACATTCTCCCCTTGTCTGCGTGGGTTTCCTCTGGGTGCTCCAGTTTCCTCCCACAGTCCAAAGATGTGCAAGTTAGGTGAATTGGCCATGCTAAATTGCCCACAGTGTTAGGTGCATTAGTAAGAGGGAAATGGGTCTGGGTGGGTTGCTCTTCAGAGGGTCGGTGTGGACTTGTTGGGCCGAATGGCCTGTTTCCACACTGTAGGGAATCTAATCTAATCTAATATCAATATTAGTAGTGTGCAGGTAGGAACTGGAGAACAAATGCTTTACTCTTCTTGTCAATTAAAGGCAAAATATTTAAGCTCAGCTACGTAACGATGCTAAAAGGAAAGCGCTGTAACTTCTCGAGAATTAATCAAGGTTGAAAGCTGGGATTTAGAAGCTACTTCAAATTATCTAAATATTAATGCAGAATGGAAATTAATGGGTCCAAAAAGCAGAAGCAAATGTGTAGAAATAGGAGCCTGGAGCAGTGTTTTGTAGAAGAATAAGATAGCACTATTTTCTGGGCCTGTACATTGTAAGAAGCAAAAATGGCCTTTATCAGAGTGATATGCTCTTCTTGTTGGATATGGGAGTTTAGGGAGAGTTTACGTGTTAGGATTATATCTGCAATAAATGCTGTAGGTTGTGAATCCTATCAGATTGAATGGATCGGTTGGAGAGACAGTTAGAGGCAGTGAGGAATTTACAACAACAAGGGATGTGATGGATGGTCGTTAAAGGAAGGGAGAAAAGTTGCAGATACACAGTCACAGATGGTTTAACTACAGGAAAGATAACAGAAGTAGGCAGGTAGTGCAGGAGTCTTCTGTGGCTATCTTCATCTCAAACAAGTATGCTGGTTTGGAAAATATAGGGGATGCTGGATTCTCAGGGGGATGTCGCACGAACAACCAAGTTTCTGGTATCGAGACTGGCTCTAATGTAATGAGGGGTACGTCAGGTTCCAAGAGATCCACTGTGTTAGGGGACTCTCTAGTCAGAGGCACAGACAGATGTTTCTGTGGCCAGCAGCGAAAAATCGGAATGCTGTTGCCTCCCTGGTGCCAGGATCAAGGATATCTCAGCGTGGGTGCAGAATGTTCTCAAGGGGGAGAGGAACCAACAGGAGGTCATTGTACACACTGGAACCAATGACATAGGAAGGGAAAACGGATGAGATTCTGAAGGGAGAATATAGAAAGTTAGGCAGGAATCTAAAAAAGGAGATTCTCGAGAGTAGTAATATCTAGATTACTATGAGCTAATGAGGGTAGGAATAGGAGGAGAGAGCATATGAATGCATGGCTGAGGAGCTGGTGTATGGGAGAAGGGTTCACATTTTGGATCATTGAATCTCTTCTGGGGTAGAAATGAGCTGTATAAGGAGGATGGTTTGCACCTGAATTGAAAGGGGACAAATATACTGGCAGGGAGATTTGCATTACAATTTTTTTTTGGGAGGGGGGGCGGTGGGAAACCAGGGAGACAGTGAGGAAAGTGATCGATCGGAGACTGGTACACTTGAGACAGAAGCGAGTCAAACAGTCAGGGCAGGCAGGGCCAAAGCAGAGAACAAGGTCAGACTGATAAATTAAACTGCATTTATTTCAATGCAACAGGCCTAACAGGCAGATGAACTCAGGGCATGATTAGGAACATGGGACTGGGATATCATAGCAATTACAGAAGCGTGGCTCAGCAATGGTAGCTTAATGTTCCAGGATACAAATGCTCCCAGAAAGGACAGAAAGGGAGGCAAGAGAGGAGGGGGAGTGGAGGTTTTGATATGGGAAGGCGTTACAGCTGGACTGAGGGAGGATATTCCCAGAAATACATCCAGGGAAGTTATTTGGGTTGAACTGAGAAATAAGAAAGGGATGATCACCTTACTGGGTTTGTA
Organism: Chiloscyllium plagiosum; assembly: GCF_037043375.1. Classification (NCBI taxonomy): domain Eukaryota; kingdom Metazoa; phylum Chordata; class Chondrichthyes; order Orectolobiformes; family Hemiscylliidae; genus Chiloscyllium; species Chiloscyllium plagiosum. The sequence continues at coordinate 56,340,156 of NW_028270160.1, forward strand.
TTATAGACCCCCTAATAGTCAGAGGGAAATTGAGAAACAAATTTGTAAGGAGATCTCAGTTGTCTGTAAGAATAATAGGGTGGTTATAGTAGAGGATTTTAACTTTCCAAACATAGACTGGAACTGCCATACTGTTAAGGGTTTGATGGAGAGGAATTTGTTAAGTGTGTACAAGAAAACGTTCTGATTCAATATGTGGATGTACCTACTAGAGAAGGTGACATAGGTGTCAGTGGGGGTACACTTTGGGGCCAGCGACCATAATTCTGTTCGTTTTAAAATAGTGATGGAAAAGAATAGACCAGATCCAAAAGTTGAAGTTTTAAATTGGAAGAAGGATAACCTTGACGGTATTAGGCAAGAACTCTCAAAAGCTGATTGGAGGCAGATGTTCACAGGTAAAGGTATGGCTGGAAAATGGGAAGCCTTCAAAAATGAGATAACAAGAGTCCAGAGGCAGTATACTCCCATTAGGGTGGAAGGAAAGGCTGGTAGATGTAGGGAATGCTGGATGACTAAAGAAATTGAGGGTTTGGTTAAGAAAAATAAGGACGCATGTGTCAGGTATAGACAAGATAGATCAAATGAATCTTCAGAAGAATATAAAGGAGGGCAAAAAGGGGATATGAGATAGCTTTAGCAAATAGAGTTAAACAGAATCTAAAGGGTTTTTACAGATACATTAAGGACAAAAGGGTAACTAGGAAGAAAACAGAGCCCCTCAAAGATCAGCAAGGCGGCCTGTGTGGAGCTGCAGGAGATACTAAATGAGTATTTTGCATCAGTGCTTACTGTGAAAAAGGACATGGATGATATAGAATGTGGGGAAATAGATGGTGACATTTTGAAAAATGTCCATATTACAGAGGAGGAAGTGCTGGATGTCTTGAAATGCACAGAAGTGGATTTGTGCGTGGAAAATCTTGTCTCTCAAACTTGATTGGGTTTTTTGAAGAAGTAACAAAGAGGATTGATGAGCGCAGAGCGGTGGACGCGATTTATATGGACTTCAGTAAGGCATTCGACAAGGTTCCCCATGGGAGACTGAAGCATAAGGTTACATCTCATGGCATACAGGGAGAACTAGCCATTTGGATACCAAACTGGCTCGAAGGTGGAAGACGAGGGTGGTGGTGGTGGAGGGGCTTTTTCAAACAGGAGGCCTGTGACCAGTGGAGTGCCCCAAGGATCGCTGTTGGTCCACTATTCCTCATTTATATAAATGATTTGGATGTGAGCATAAGAGGTATAATTCACAAGTTTGCAGATGACACCAAAATTGGAGGCATAGTGGACAGCAAAGAAGGTTACCTCAGATTACAACAGGATCTTGATCAGATGGTCGATGGGCTGAGAAGTGGCAAATGGAGTTTAATTTAGATAAGTGAAAGGTGCTGCATTTTGGGAAAGCAAATCTTAGCAGGACTTCTACACTTAATGGTAAGGTCCTAGGGAGTGCTGCTGGTAAGAGTTCTTGCAGTGCAGATTCATAGCTCCTTGAAAGTGGAGTCGCAGGTAGAAAGGAGACTGAAGGCGGCATTTGGTATGCTTTCCTTTATTGGTCAGAGTATTGAATACAGGAGTTGGGAGGTCATGTTGCAGCTGCACAGGACATTGATTAGGCCACTTTTGAAATATTGCCTGCAATTCTGGTCTCCTACCAGAAGGATGTTGTGAAACTTGAAAGGGTTCAGAAAAGATTTACAAGGATGTTGCCAAAAGTTGGAGGGTTTGAGCTAGAGGGAGAGGCTGTTTTCCCTGGAGCATCTATAAAGGTTTATAAAATCATGAGGGGCATGGATAGGATAAATAGACAAAGTCTCTTCCCCGTGGTTGTGGCAAGTGAGAGAGTGCAAAATTAGAGGGCATAGGTTTAGGTTGAGAGGGGAAAGATATAAAAGAGACCTGAGAGGCAACTTTTTCCACACAGAGGGTAGTATGGGTATGGAATGAGTTGCCAAAGGAAATGGTGGAGGCTAGTACAATTGCAACATTTAAAAGGCATCTGGATGAGTGTATGAATAGGAAGGGTTTTGAGGGATATGGGACGGGTGCTGGCAGGTGGGACTCGATTGGATTGGGATATCTGGTTGGCATGGACGGGTTGGACCGAAGGGTCTGTTTCCGTGCTGTACATCTCTACGACTCTATAAACAGCAACGTAAAATGATTGCACTGCTTTCACATTGCATTATGCATTTCAGAAGACATTTTTTAAAAACAGAATTAAAATTGACCACGATTTTTAAAAAAAATTGTTCCATTGCATGTTAATTAATAGAAAGAAATCTCAAGAGAAGCACCATCCATCACACAAACCTTTCATCATCCATTTCTAAGCTAGACTCGCTTTCTGACAACTGTCTGCAAAGGGCCTCTCTCCTTTCCATTTCTCTTTGGAGTTTTCGCTGGAGCCTCAGATTCTCTTCTCTCATGTGACGTTCCTCTTCTAAATACTGTGCCATTTTCTCCGTATCTGTAAGTTTTGAAGTTAGTATCAGCTGATTGTATCACAAGGTTTGCAACTGAGAAAAGCACAATAAGTCAGCATAACATTCCAAAACTAATTGCAAAACTGTCAGAATGGGTCAAGGGAAAGGGTCAAGAGAAAAATGTGCACGTGAGAAATTGTGACAGCAAATTCAGAGGCACTGGCAAATTAAGAGATTTAGAGATCCAGTACACAATACAGAAACTAGGTGAAAATTACCCAAAAACATCAAAACAAAAAAGAAAGGTACGTAACAAATGAACAAAATATCAAGTTCAAAGACGTAAATGGTGTTGATCGAAGCAGAACTGTGAATAGGAACTGCAGCTACTGCCATGCATGCACACGGCAATTTCTCCTATAACACCAAGCTGATGTAGCACTGGTCAGTGTCACCTCAGTAATGACAGGATTCTCAGGAGTCCTTAATGAACTTGAACTGAATCATCTATTCTAACAACAGTGATCAGAATATTTGATCTTCAGGAAGGAAATCAATGGTTGATGCATAAAAGGAACTTCGTAAAACAAAACAAGGCTGCCATTCACACCCATACCAGTGATAATATTAGTTCCAACCGGACAAATCAATTCCAATTCCATTTGCTAGCTCTTCATTCGTGCTACATTCAAAACTTTTATAAAGTATTTTTCTTCTTTACTTAGTGGTACATGGGTGTTGTTGACCAAGATCTGGATGTGTTACCCATACCCAATTGCTCTTCAACTTAACTATCCTCTGAAATACCCAGTAAGTTTAAGAGTCAACCAGATTGTTGTGGATCTAGAATCCCATGCAGCTGAACCAGATTCTGTTCCCTAAAAGAAGATTATTACAGAACCAGATGACCTTCTTTTAAATGACATTTGATAATGTGTACATGGTCACCATTAGATGAGCTTTTAATTCTAAATTTATTAATTAAATTCAAACTTCACCATTAGCAATGGATTCAAACCCAGGTTCTGAAAACATTAATCAGGATCTTTGGATTATTAGTCCAGAGACAACACCACTCCACTGCTCACAATTCCAATGGATCTTCATTCCTTACAATCTGCTGAGGGACTGGACTTGTGTTAATATTCAGCATACACAGGGCAAGGGAATTAATGAATGAGAAACTACACTAAATTTATGATTCTATTCGGAGGCTTTGTACTCGAATGAATGAGACAAATGTCATTTCAGGCACCCTAGTGCTAATGTCAAGTATTAATAAGGCAAATCATTAGCATGGAGTTAAAAAGACTCGTTCAATTTAGTGACAACCACAACCAAAGAACATTGCTCCCAGATCAAATGACCATTGAGAGATACTGCGAAGTTAGAGGTGGTTTATGCTACAAGACTCATGTGACAGTGGAGAAATGGCTGCAGGCTTTAACTCTGTTGAGCTGGAATGACTGAGTCCAGTCTACAAAGGAGACAAACCAACCTTCTGTACCAGCAAATCCCTGAAAATATATTCTTCTTTCTATAGCAGTGCGACACAATTTAACAAGTAGATGATATCATTATTGGCTAAATTGATTTTAAAAAAACACTTGACAGCAAAAGAAACAAGTAGTCTTCCTGCCTCCATCATGACATTTCAACTTATGGTAGAGCTTACGCTGTAACTGGGCAGCTCGGAGTTGTTTCTTTAGCCTCTCTACCTCGTTTTTCAAAAATCTGATATGCCGCATCATGTTTTCTGGTGAGTCTATTTCCATGGAAATGTCTCTTGGAGATGGCGGAGCTGACACAGGCTGATCTAGTTTTTCCTGTAAAATACTAAATTAAAAAACACTCAGAAATGAGTTATTGTGAACTATATTAAATCAGGCTTTCATTAAATATACAGAAAAACAAAAATAAGGCACTCAAATTTTCATGGACAAGATACACAGGATAGAGATGTTCAGCACGGAAACAGACCCTTTGGTCCAACTCATTCATACGGACTAGATATCCTAATTTCGTCCCACCTGCCAGCACCCGGCCCATATCCCTCCAAACCCTTCCTATTCGTATACCCATCCAAATGCCTCTTAAATGTTTCAATTGTACCAGCATCCACCACTTCCTCTGGCAGCTCATTCCATACACGTACCACCCTCTGCATGAAAACGTTGCGCCTTAGGTCCCTTTTAAATCTTTCCCCTCTCACCCTAAACCTATGCCCGCTAGTTCTGGATTCCCCCACCCCAGGGAAAAGACTGTCTATTTATCCTATCCATGCCCCACAATGTTTTATAAACCTCTATAAAGGTCACCCTTCAGCCTCTGACGCTCCATTCAAATGGTTTAAAACAAACGGTAATACTCAATGTCTGCAAGATCCAACAAAAAAAAAGTGTTAACAGAACTGCCCACACGAAGATTCTTCAAAGTGAGACATGTTTTCCTTTAAAACTTGTACATAGCATGAAGGTGTCAAAGATAGAAATTGCTGAAGAAATACAGCAGGTCTGGCAGCATCTGCGGAGAGAAAGCAGAGTTAACGTTTCAGGCCCAGTGACTCGAAACTGAAAACAATTCTGAAGAGTCACTGGACCCGAAGCATTAACTTTGCTTTCTCTCCGCAGATGCTGCCAGACCTTTAGTTTCTCCAGCAACTTTAGTTCTTGTTTCACTTTTCCTCGGAGGTTAAGTTAAATTGCGGAGTAAGCATATATAATTGCATGACAGTCAATCCCACAGTTTTGAAAATTCTCTTTTTTGGTGGGCAGAGGAGGCAGGCAGGAAAGATACATAGATAACTCTGACCACCTAAAACTACTTCTGTAAATAGATGACCAGATTAGTTATCACAATGGCTCTGGTAATTAGTTCTCCATTCTATCACCATCTGGAACAAACTCGTTTTAGATTCATCAGTTTGCCAATGACTTGATGGATGGAAAAGTTAAAACAAGTTAAACAGTTAGAGTCAAGAAACTTACCGCTTCTCTGCTTCCAGTTTGTCCATCCTCTTCCACAATCGATTTACTAATGCTTCTTGTTCTTGTTCTAAGGTGTTCTCAAGGTCAATTTTTTCACGTCTCAACTATGAAAAAATGAAAGCACTTTAAGTATTTTAGTCTGAATGAAATGTGAACCATCAACATGATAAATTCATAGAATAACAATGTAAAGAGGAAATACACAAAAACTATATTCTATCCTGGTCTTTTGAAGATGACCTCCCCAATCCTCATGTCCCCCAAACATTCTTAAGTAGTCCACTATTATAGGTGGTAAAACAAAGTGGATGTTGTTGGTTAAATGAATCATGAGACAGGACATACCAATGTCCGACAGCCAATGTAACATTGACCTTTTCGTGGCAAAGGATTAATTTCTATTCTGGCATTCATAGTCCTGGTTCAGCACCCTTTCAGTCACTTAACCTTATCCGTTCATTGTAATTGAGATTAAAAAGCAAAAACATTTTGATTCATCAATGGCACACCTGAAGTCTTCCAACTCCAAGCTAGGAGAAATTCTCTCTCCTCCCTAACTAATTTGTTACTTGATAATATGAAGGATTTTGCGGTATTTCAAAGCCTTTCAGCTAAGAAAGGTACTGTAAATGCTGCAATTTAAATTGTAATTATATTGTGACTTGGAGTTGGTTGTTTGAGACAGCATCAGCTTTTACAGGGATAACACCTAGTTCAAGATCACCACAATGCCTTAGGCATTGTCAGGCTGCTCGCAGACATCCATAAGTATGCACAAGTACAAATACCCTTCGACTAAATACCAAGAAGATCAAAGCCATTGCCTTTGGTTCCCACTACAAACTCCATTCCCTCATTCATAACTGTCTCCCTAGCAAGTGATAAAGTGGAACCATATATTCGCAACTTTGGGTCAGATTTGATGTTTGGTTGCTGTCACTTCTCTTCCAGAGGTTTCAAGAGGTTCTGCTCTTCTCTCTAATGGAGCTTCTATTTTAATCTTTCAGTTTGCTTCCTTCACTGTTTTGCATTTCCCTCCTACTATTTGTTCAAGTTTTTACCAATATTTGCTTTCACAGCCACAACCCGTTCCCCAGTAACTGTCTCCAGCTTTAACTTAGCCATATGGATTCTATCTGAAGATCCATTCATTGTGCTTTGAATCCACCCAGAATTACAGGTAGCTGAGACGTGCAAAGCTCCTTGTGCAGCTGTTCTCTCCACATGTTGAAATGCACACTCATTGCCATTCATCACCATCACATACGCACAATTTTTCTCTCCATCAGCTTAATGCTATCTCAAAGCTATCCTGGTCCCTAGGTCAGTTTTATTGTTTGTCCCATTCGATGCTTTAGCAACAAACTTTTTCTCTTCCTTTTAGGTGTTAAGTAACTCCAGCTTTCTATATCCAAACTCCAAAGGAGCAACATAACGGACTTGAAATATTACTCAGATTCTTTTTCCAAAGATAGTGCGAGACCTGTTGAGTTTCAAATCTTCAGTATCCCAGTATTCTACTTTTACTTTGTGTAGAGGTGAGCTTCTGAGCGGATATCAATAAGCACTTGTTTCCACTTCCAAAACACCACCCAACTCTGCCCTTTATTCATCTTATTACCTCTAGATTTAATGATTTCAATTGCTCCTTTTGGGTCTCTTAAGCTGATCTAAAACTGTCATAATGCTCAGCAAGACCCGATCATCCAGCAGTGGTTTGCTCCTTGCTAAGCACTGTCTCCATTTTAAAACATTCCCTTCCACCTTTTTTCTCTAAGACATTCCTTCAAACCTACCACCTTGACCTAAGTTGGCGTGGCGTCAAATTTCTTGGATAACATTCCCATTGACTACCATGGATATTTTAACCGGGTTAAAATATGCTATGTTAACACAAGCTGGTGCTGCTTCTTCGGTCCCAAGGCCTTCCTCCCTGGACAATGTTAAAGGTTTTTGTGGTCAGTGATGGGTCAAAGGAGAGAAGTGTGCCACAACAAAAAAGAATGCTTAATTGGGGAACAGTACTTTTGTTTCACTCCTCCTGGATGCAGGCTTAGGACATAGCTACCTATTCACCCTTCTAGGAAGAAGAATCACCAGTGTTCCACTGCAGGAACATGAGTACGTAAGGAAGATTTACTGGCTCTGCTATAGGATTGAGAGTTTGAACTGGAGCTCAAGGACACACTGCAACAGCTAATTAAATGAGCAAAACAGTGCTTTTGTCAGCACCCCTGGAGGCGCAGTGGAACTTCAGCTGGTATTTCAGACGTGAAATTGAAGAGCCAGAAGCTAGATCAGTTACTGCATTCACAACTTGTGGCTTGCACAAAAGAAACATTTACAGGTCACTAAGGAAAGAGTAGGGGAGTGAGATTGATTAGGTAGTTTCTATAAAGTAAAGACATGGGCACTGTGATAATAAGAGCCTGTCGTTCTTTCTTAGGGTGTAAATGGTCCAGGTATCGGAATGGGAGGCAACTTGGTCCTGAGGGACTGACATAAGGTAAGATGGCATAACTCTGACAGCTCCTCAGGGAGAATTGAGCATTAGGTTCCGAAACTCCCATCCTAAGCAAGTATCACAGCAATGCAGAAAACCAAAAAGGACAGATTTGCAGTTTTTAAAAAAGCAGCAAATACCCAATGTCACAACAGGATCTGAAATCATAGCCAGACAGTAAACTATTAACATACTAAAAAAGGGTTAAAAGGTTACCTGTTCAAGTGTAAATTGCTTGGAAAGAGTATCATTCTCCAGCTTTTTGATCTTCTTCATCAATTTGTTTACTTGAAACTCCTGTTCCTGCTCCAGTGTCTGTTCCAGTTCAGCCTTTTCATGCTGCAACTAAAACAAAACAGACAGGAGCAATGCAAGTAGGAAACAATGGTAGATAAACTTTTCCCTGAAATGGTCAGCTGTAATAGCAGCCAGTTTACTTAAGATTTATAGGAGGAACTATGGTTAAAGAATCGTAAGGCTAAACTGATGCTACATAAGCTCTAATGAATGAATGGCCAGCCAAAAGGTAATAGCTGAAAATGTGTTGCTGGAAAAGCGCAGCAGGTCAGGCAGCATCCAAAGAGCAGGAGAATCGATGTTTCGGGCATGAGCCCTTCTTCCTGAAGAAGGGCTCATGCCCGAAACGTCGATTCTCCTGCTCCTTGGATGCTGCCTGACCTGCTGCGCTTTTCCAGCAACACATTTTCAGCTCTGATCTCCAGCATCTGCAGTCCTCACTTTCTCCTAGCCAAAAGGTAATACCCAAAGTCCAGCATTTTCGCTTCTTTTTATGCTACTAAAAACTGTTCAATAACGTGATTAACCATTCAATTTATCTGCAACCCAGACTTTGTTGACTGCATTGCTGAAAGGTACTGGGTTTCAAAATATTTGACAACCAGACTGGAAACTGATCAGATAGAATGGGGAGCAAGTTACAGCACTGATGATTAGTCAACTAAATGAAGGAAACTGTAGCTCAAAGACTGGATGCAATTCTCCCGAATCAGCAGCTTTACAGAGGAGGCCTGCAATAATTAACAACTTTGCAGTAAAACAGCACTGGACACATTGTCTTAACAACGTCACACTGATTTTCTAAGAGAAATCTGTCAAAAATTCTGACATGCATGTGCTCCTGTGGACAGTGTGGATGCTGAATAGGCTTTTCAAACCACTGGAAGGATCATGTTTATAGACAGTTGGCGCCGTATTCTTTCAAGCAATATTTGCTGCTGGGAAAATAAACCTAACTTGCATAACTAGTGAGATATGAGCACTTCCATGACTTAATTTATGATTTAAACACAAATATCCAGATCTGATTTAAAAAATTGGATAAGAGAAATTTGTTTTGCTTAAGGTGAAAATGCTTGAAGGTTCAGTTTAAAAAAAAAAATCTGAGTCTAGAGTGACTGAAATACTTGCTATTTAAATGCACTCTACTCCGTGATTTAATTCAAAAAAGTATTTTATCATAGCCTATTGAAAATTTTGATGTACAAAAAAATAGATTTACTCCAAAGTATGGAACATTAAAACACTGATATGCCTACCTGCATCAGCTTGCGGGACAGCTCATTGGTGAGAAATTCTTCTTCTTTCTCATAATTTACAGCCAGAGTTTCTTTTTCTTTTTGCAAGGCTTGAATCTTCTTAAACAATGTATTACTAATGAACTCTTCTTCCTGTTCAGCCCTTGCTTGCTGTGGAATAACGAGATAAAACAAGAACACTTCTGTGAATTATTTGAGGAAGTTTCAGCTAAGTGATTATAGTTGAGCACTTTTTTGCCCTCAAGGTGATTTTCATCAGTCTTTGGCGTATTTTGATTAAACTTGGGCCGATTTAGTTGACCTTTACCCTTAAAGAATCTTGACTGCCACAGGTACAACGCAAACCCATTGTATATTAGATTGCTAACCTTTCCCATTTACCTGGACATTCTATCTTCCAAAAACTTGGTTAAACTCTGCCGCCTTTGCCCTGATTTGTTTGCCCCAGTGGAGACTGCCTCACTAACCTACAGTGGCTCCTGCTAAAGCAATGTCTTTACTTCTCATCTTCTAGGTTTCCTGTGTGGTTTCACCTCTATCTTTGGCATCTCTCCAAGCCCCATAATATCTGCACTTCTATTGCATCTGTTGCCATGCTTTGAGCTGCTTCGGCTCTAAATTTCACCATCTCTATCAGTCTTTCATCCAAGACATTCATTAAAACCTCTTTCATTGACTAAGCTTTTGGCCATCTGCCTGAACTTCATCTTATGTATATCAGTGCAGGATTTAAATTTTGCTTTGCAGCACTTCTGTAAATCCAAGATTTTTTTAAAAAAATTCAATTAAAGTTGGAAACCCATGTACAAAATAGAAAAGGCCTGCATTTCAGATTGCATCTTTTATGACCTCAAGATGTTCCAATGTTTTTCATAGGTAATGAGATGAACCTGAAATGTTGTTACTGTTGAGAGGCAAGAACACTGCACAGGCCACCTCCTAAAAGCAGGTAATGTTGTGATACTAATCTTGTGACCAGGCATGAAGAGACCTCTTTTGCTCTTCTCAAAATAGTTCAAAATTCTTTCTGTCTCACTCAAACAAGACAGCATTTGCAACAGTGCAGCACTGTTTCTGTATGTCACAGGTTTCAGCCAAATTGATCAGATGTTTGAAGGGGATTTTAACTCCCTGTTCTGACTCAGGCAACAGTGCAAGCAGAGATCAAATGTTGTTCTTGGGTTACACTGGCCTAGTTGTAGGAAACACAGCTCTCCAGAGCTATGCAGCTTTTTCCAACTGGTTTTCTCAGCAAGTGTTTGGCATGTGACAATGGTTTTTAAATTTCAAACAAAAAATAAAAGCATTCCTCTTGTATTTAATATCATCACCCAAGTACTTTTCAATTTTCAGACTTAAAGACTACTATTTTAAGAACAGAGAATGAGGTTAGAAACGAATCCTGTGTTTGAATGTCAAGTGGAGTTCATTGGCTGAACATGATCTTGTTCCATACTTGATATTTTCTCACCAAATGTTTTGTCACTAAGTCAGTGACATTTATTTTCAGCATAACCTGTAATAGCTCTCTTTGATAGTTTTGCTTCAGTGCATAGCACAGCACCCATAGATAAGCAAGCTTTTGGATGAATTTGTTCCTTATTCAAACACTTCGTACCATCTTCAGGCAGTATGCTCCAAAGTTTGCAGATTGCACAAAATGCCCAGCCAAATGCCAGATAACAAAGTCCACCGTTACTTTCAGTTTAATTTTGCACTAGTATCAAAGGGGTCATCTAGAGGACAAGATGACATTCAATTGAAGCTCCATATGTCAAAGTGAATGGCAAATATGCCACAGTCCTCTTCAATCAAGGCCAGGAGAACTTGCTGATGGCCTGGTCAACATTCATCCTTCAAGTAATATCAAAATAAATCAAATCCTGTGTCTTACTAACTGCAAAATATTTCTAAAGCATTAAATAAAAATTCTTTTTGCATCTTTATTTTAATTTTAGCTTGAACATTCCTTTGGTCACATTTGCCATTTCTCTCCTCACTCCTTTATAAATTCCATCTCTCCATTCCATTTTGGAAAAGGACAGTGAGACAGCAGCAAAACCATCAGCACATGCTACAATGCAGCATGGAAGGTAGGCAAACAGCCAATCTGACAGAGATAGACAAAAGGGAGGCAAGCAGGGAAATGCCAGAGAAAAATCAGTATCCAAAAGGAAAATCCAGCAGCAAATTATTTAATATTGTATCCACAACTATTTCTATTCCAGAGAAACAGAGCACATCTCCAGGTTTGGACAGGGAAAAGTACAGTAGAACATCTGGATTACTCAGTGTTCAAATGATATTTGACTTACTATTCTGGCTATTGTTGAAATGAATATTATTTTCTCAACAAATGTGAGGCGACACACTGTTATTTAACTATTTTCTAAACAGGGCAGGGCTTTGGGAATCTGAAGAACAAAGGGACTTGGCAGTCCTAGTTCAGGATTCTCTCAAGATTAACATACAGGTTCAGTTGGTAGTTAGGAAGGCATATACAATGTTAGCATCCATTTCAACCGGGATGGAATACAAGAGCAGTGATATACTGCTGAGGCTGCATAAGGTTCTTGTTGGGTCACATTTGGAACATTGTGAGCAGTTTTGGTGCCTGTATCTAGGGAAGGACATGCTGGTGTTGGAGGAGAACCAGAAGAGGTTTACAAGAATGATCCCGGGGATGAAGGGCTTGCCATATGAAGAGCAGTTGAGGACTCTGGGTCTGTATTCGAGGGAATTTAAAAAGGTGAGGGATGACCTGACTGAAACTTATAGGATACTCAGCTGCATGGATAACATGGACATTAGGAAGAGGGGGACCAGGACTTGAGCACACAGCCTCAGCGTGAAGGACACGAGATGAGGAGGAATTTCTTCAGCCAGAGGGTGGTTAATCTGTGGAACCCATTGCCACAGAGGAATGTGTAAGTCAAGTCATTGAGAGCATTTAAGACAGAGATATAGGTTCTTGATTAGTAAGGGGGTCAAAGGTGACAGGAAGAAGAAAGAATGGGGTTGAGAAAATATCAGCCATGTTAGAATGAAGTAATACAATGAGCTGAAAGGCCTAATTTTGCTTTTATATTGCGTGGTCTCATGGTCTAATGAAGACAATTTTTACTCAACAATTCTTTTACAAACTTCAACATGTGGACCATAAGAGTATCAGTTAAACAATATCTATTAAAAGTATAAAAACTTGAATTTTGTGTTCCAAAGAACTACTGCTCAGAGAAAGAGGACAATGATAACAACTTGCTGAAACTCATTCCACTGCATAGAGTTGAAGATCAGCTATGATCATATTGAATAACACAACAAAAACATTGGGCAGAATGGTCTCCTCCTGCTGTCTCATGCCCTTAGTGAGCCAATTTAATACAGCGGTGCATTTCACCTGACAAGACACTGGAAAAATGCCACAAGTCTGCTATAAACAAAATAATAGCACCGCATTTAGAATTACCATAATGAGCAAGCATAGTTAGTTTGGCTTCACGAAGGGGACATCACACCCGAGTTATTAGAATTCTTTGAGGAAGTAGCAAGTTAGTAAGATCGAGTAGTAGTATTGGATACGATATAAAGGGATTTTCAAAAGGCGTTCAATAAGGTGCCACGGAATGGGCTACTTTGATCCCAGCATGTTGCAGGTAGTCTATAATCATAGAAGGCAGAATTGAGATTAGGCACACTTTCATGGTGGCAACCTGCAATTAGTGGAGGGCCATAGTGACCAGCACTGGGATCACAATTACTTACAATATATGTTATTGACCTGGATGAGAAAAGTCAATGCACTAATCACCATGTTTGCAGAGGACACCAAAACAGATGGGACGGTAAACGGTGAGATAATCAGTCTGCAGACGGATATTGACAGGTTGAGCAAGTGGGCAAAAACTTAGCAGATGAAATATACTCTGGGAAAATGTGAGGTTATGCACTTTGACAGGAACAATAGAGAAGCTGAATCTCATTAAATGGAGAAAGACTGCAGAAACTAATATAGCAAAGGGATTTGGGATCCTCATCCATAAAAAGCTAACATGCAAGTTTAACATGTAGTAAGGGAGGTCAATGGAAATGTTGGCCTTTATTTCAAAGATGGAGAATAAAAGTAGCGATACAAGGCACTAGTCAGACCCTGGAATACTGTGAACAGTTGCAGTTCCCTAATCCAAGATGTACTAGCTTCGGAGACAACCCAGGGAAAGTAATGATTCTCATCGTGAGTATTGAGGGACTGCTGTATGAGGAAGCATTCAGTAGATTGGGCCTGTAGTGAATGGAGTTAAGAATTAGGGGCGACTTGAGAGGGTCAGTACAGAAAGATTGTTTCTTCGTGGCCAGAGGGAATAATCTCTGAATAAAGGGTCACCCACTGAAGATGGAGATGAGGAGAAATTTCTTCTCGCAGGCAAGTGAACTTGTGGAATTCTTTACCACAGAGGGCTGTCAAGCATTAAAAGTATGTTCAAGGCTGTGATTAACAGATTTTTAATCAGTAAGGGAGTTAAAACTCAGTGGAAAAAGGCAGGAAGATGGAGTGGAGGATTATCAGATCAGCCATGACCTCATTGAATGGCAAAGTAGACCCCATCATCTGAATAAGCTACTTCTCCTATGTCTCAAGATTATTTATGACTTTAAACCCATACAAGTATACATACTCAACATTGAAACAAGGGTCAGCAAATATCTTTAGTGACCAGAAAGCAGTTTGCAAGACTGTCAGCATTTTCAGACCAAACAAAAGCAGTGTTCTCTTATATTCTGATTGTTAGGGTGCATTTTACCTGACCTTCAAAAGGAAACGAAACAGAAAGTTAAAGAAATATTGACAATCCCCATCCACCAAAATACAATTTAGAGAGAGAGAAAGGGAGGGATTCTCTTCTTTAAGCAAATACATCCTCATCAACTCAACTATCAGAAAGACAGAGGAGATAACCTGGGGGTTGCAGTGAGAAAGAGACTCTCAGATTCTTGTGGAGAGGAGGAGGAGAACTTCTTCAAGATAGGGATCCTTGCAAGAGGATTCGCAGTAAGGTTAAAATCAACTAGGCAAAAGTGAGGACTGCAGATGCTGGAAACCAGAGTCTAGATTAGAGTGGTGCTGGAGGAGAAAGTGAGGTCTGCAGATGCTGGAGATCAAAGTTGAAACTTTATTGCTGGAACAGCACAGCAGGTCAGGCAGCATCCAGGGAACAGGAGATTCGACGTTTCGGGCACAGGCCCTTCTTCAGGAATGATTAGATTAGAGTGGTGCTGGAAAAGCACAGGTCAGGCAGCATCTAAGGAGCAGGAAAATCGACATTTCGGACGCTTCCATTCCTGATGAAGGGCTTTTATCTGAAACGTCGATTTTCCTGCTCCTTGGATGCTGCCTGACCTACTGTGCTTTTTCAGCATCACTCAGGATCTAGACCCTGTCAGAAAGACATGACTGCAATTGTTTATAGCTGGAATAAAATTTCTTAACATCATACATGGCATTTTCTCATTTGGGACACATAGCTAAACAATAAAAAAAATCACATCTATAAATCTGTCTTCCAATTACCAACTGACAAGAATTCATTACAAGGTTTCTACATTATATTTGTAGTAATTCAAAACAAAATTAGTATTGCTGACAAATGAAGTCTGTACTTAATAGTGGAAGCATGGGAAAGGACACTTACACTAGTTCAGTCAGAAATTACAAACTATAAAAAGAACAACAATGAAGCAATGAACCTAGCCTTCTTGTCCCAGAGACAGGTACACTACCACTATGCCACCACAAACACTTGACTCAATGAAATTGGATTGCCGCAACTAGAAATTTCAGTTACTTCTCCAACAGAAAATTGAATTTAAAATAAATTTCTAGTTCAATCACAACAGCTACATCAATGGAATCAGTATAGCATCAGCATTAAACACAGGGCCACAACAAACCTCTTTTAGAAAGCCACGTGTTTAATTTTGCAGCCAAACATCTGAAGTTAGTTCCACTAGTTGGACACGGTATCGATATAAAGGTGTGAGATGAACTCAAATAGAACACTCACACCTGCTTATACAAAGAGCTATCTTGGGAACCTGGTCAATAAAATACAAGAGCCTATGGTTTTATGAATTTGCAATTGTGCTGTAAGGATTAAAAATTTCCCAACTCTATGAATATTTGACAGTTGGATCTTGCTGAAATAACTATTTTCCTATAATATGCTGAAATAACTCACTCAGTCCAATGGTTTTTACTAGAAGTCATACAACTCAAGTTACTGGTGAGAATTGATAAAACAATCCGCAATACAATGATTGACTCTAACCTAAATCTGTGCACATTGCAAGTTCCCAAAAGCAACAATATTTGATCAATGCATGGTACCACAAGAATTTCAGGTTTCTATTGAAACATGCCTTTCCACAGCTCTACCTATACATATAACAGGCATTGCAAATTAGGACACAACACACTTAGGAATTCCAAAGCATCTTGAAACTACGTAGCATTTTAAATATAGTTTATCAGTGTCACTATAATATTTTGCTGTAAATTCTGTCTTATGATCCTGCTCCACAGCTACCTGATGAAGGAGCAGCGCTCTGAAAGCTCGTACTTCCAAATAAACCTGTTGGACTATAAACTGGTGTTGCGTGATTTTGAACTTTATCACTGTAGTAGCAGTTTTTGATAAACTAATGGGGCTAAAACCAGATACGTTTCTTGGCCTTGATGGCTTGCATCCTAGAATCCTAAATGAAGTAGCTACTGAGATAATGGATAAATTAGTCATAACTTTCCAAAAATCGTTGGATTCTGAAGTACCACCAGAGGATTTGGAAACTGCTAATGTGATTCAAAAAGAGGGAGGTAGGCAAAAAGTGGGTAACTATAAGCCAATTAGCTTAACATCTATTGTTGGAAAATTTCTGGAATCAATTATTCAGGAAGTAATAGCAGCACACTTGGAAAATCAAGTAGAGTTCATGAAAGGGAAATAGTGTTTGACTAATTTATTCGAGTTTTTCAAGCAGTTTCCAACCGAATGGAGTAGACTAGCTTTTGTCATTTCTACCATACACAACTGATAGAGTAAAACCGAGACAGTGCTCCTCCAGTACAGAGGGTGCTACATTGACAGCACAAACTACACAACTGTACATAAAGTACATAAGTGCAAAACATACAAGTTACAGTGTAACAGAAGAATGATGAATGATAGATATTTTCTAGCAGCAATATGAAAGTATTTCAGATGGGGAAGAGTCCGATCATACAGTGTTAAGGAGCCAGATGGATTGGGGGTAGAAACTGTTGCACAGCCTGGCCAAGAGACCAAATGCTCCGTTATCTTCAGCCAGATGGCAGAGGAAGAAGAGTTTGAGTGAGGGGTGTGTGGGGTTTTCCACATTGCTCTTAGCCTTTCAAATGCAGCGTGTGGAGTAATGGAGGGAAGAGAGACCCCAATGATTTTCTCAGCTGTCCTCACTATCTGTTGTAGGCTCTTACAATCAGAGTCAGTATAATTCCCAAACCATGCAGTTGTTCAGGGTACTCCCAATGAACCCTCTGTAAAATGTGGTGAGGATGGGGGCAGGGTGGGTGGGGGTGGGCTTTCCTCAGCCTACGCAGAAAGTAGAGATGCTGCTGTGATTTCTTGGCGATGAAGCTGGTGCTGAGAGTCCAGGCGAGATTCTCCACCAGGTGTACACCAAGAAATTCAGTGCTCTTCAAGATCTCCACGGGGTAGCCATCGATGTCCAGTGGAGAGAGGTCGCTTCACGCCCTCCTAAAGTCAACAACTATCTCTCTCGTTTTGTTCACATTCAGAAACAGGTTGTTACCTCTGCACCAGTCTGTGAGTCGCAGCACTTCCTCTCTGTATGCTGACTCGTCATTCCTGCTGATGAGACCCATTATAGTCAAATCATCAGCGAACTTGGTGTGATGCGACCTGTGCATTGCTGCACCAGTCGTGTGTCAGCAGTGTGAACAGCAGTGCACTGAGCACACAGCCCTGGGGCGGGGGGGCCCGTACTCAGTGGGATGGTGTTGGAGATGCTGTTCCCGATCAGACTGACGGAGGTCTCCCAGTCAGGAAGCCCAGGAACCATTAGAGAGGGGTATTTAGGCCCAACAGACTCAGCTTTCCTATCAGAGAGAAACCAGTATGTGTTGTACTTGGAACTTTCAGACAGCATTTGGGCAGGTACCTCAGAAAAGGTAATGCCATAAGATTAGAGCCAATGGTGTATATTGGTAGTATATTGCCTCATTTGGCACGGTTATTTAACAAGTGGGGTTATGGGGTTCTTGTTCAGTTTGGCAATTTGAAACCAGTGGGGTTCCACAGGAATCAATGATGGAGCTGCAACTGTTTTCAATATATATTTATGACTCGGAGGAAGGAAGTGAATGCACTGCAGCCAAATTTGCAGATGACAAAAATAGATGGAAAGGCAGACTGGAAGGAGGGACACAATGTACGGAGATATTGATAGGTTAAGTGGGCAAGAGGTTGGCACAGCCGGAATATAAATGTAGGAAAATTTGAAGATGTTCATTTTAGGATAATAAAAGAACAGATTTAAAGTAAGAAAAATTGCAGAAGGCCACAATACAAATGGACTTGTACATAAAACACAAAGCTAACATACAGGTGCAGCAGGTAATCAGGAAGCATAATGGAACGTTGGCCCTTACTTCAAGCGGGTTGGAGTATAAGAGTTGGGAAATCTAACTACAACTGTACAATGTGCTAGTGTGACCACATATGTATTAAGAAAAGAAAAATCATTACATTGGAGGCAGTTCAGAGAAGGTTCATTAGGATGATCCCTGGTATTGATAGATTGTTCTAAGAGCAAAGGCTAAGCAGGCTGTGTTGCTATTCACTGGAGTTTAGAAGAACAAAACATGATCTCATTGAAACATATGGGATTCTTAAGGAACTTGCAAGGGTAAATGCGGAGAGGCTGAACAAAGAGCCCAGGAACAGTCCCTTTGGCCCTCCAAACCGGAGCTGATCCAAATCCACTGTCTAAAGCTCTCACCCGACTCCTAAACATCTGTATCCCTCTGCTCCCCACCTATACCTGCATCTATCCAGACGCATCTTGAATGAATCTACAGTGCCTGCCTCTACTACCCCTACTGGCAATGCGTTCCAGACACCTATCACCCTCTGTGTAAAGTACTTGCCGAGTGTATCCCCCTAAAACTTTTCACCTCACCTTGAAAGCATGACCTCGATACTGAATCCTTCACCCTGGGAAAAAGCTTATTTCTATCCACTCTGTCTATATGCTTCATGATTTTATAGACTGGTCCCCCTCATGGGCATCTAGAACCTGATTGCATAGGTTCAGAGTAAAGGGACAACAATTTAAGACTGAGATAAGGAGGCATTTCCTCTGAGTGCCTTTGGAACTTTAACCCCACAGCTCTTTGCAGCAAGGAATCCTTTTGTATATTTAAGGCTGAGATAGATTCTTATCAGGAGGTAAATCAAGGGTTACAGGGGAAGGGCAAGAAAGTGGATATGACAAATGTCAGATCAGCCACGATCCTAATGAATGACAAAGTAGGCTCAAGGAAGCAAATGGCTTATCCTTATGGTCAAGGAGCGCTAGCAAAACTGAACTCAATGGGAATCAGGGGAAACTCTTCACAGAATGGGATTATAACCAGATTTGGATGTGAGCACAAGAGGTACAGTTAGTAAGTTTGCAGATGACACCAAAATTGGAGGTGTAGTGGACAGAGAAGACGGTTACCTCAGATTACAACAGGATCTGGACCAGATGGGCCAATGGGTTGAGAAGTGGCAGATGGAGTTTAATTCAGATAAATGCGAGGTGCTGCATTTTGAGAAAGCAAATCTTACCATTAAGTGTATAAGTCCTGCTAAGGTCTTAGGGAGTGTTGCTGAACAAAGAGACCTTGGAGTGCAGGCTCATAGCTCCTTGAAAGTGGAGTCGCAGGTAGATAGGATAGTGAAGAAAGCATTTGGTATGCTTTCCTTTATTGGTCAGAGTATTGAGTACAGGAGTTGGGAGGTCATGTTGCGGCTGTACAGGACATTGGTTAGGCCACTGTTGGAATACTGCATGCAATTCTGGTCTCCTTCTTATCGGAAAGATGTTGTGAAACTTGAAAGGGTTCAGAAAAGATTTACAAGGATGTTGTCAGGGTTGGAGGATTTGAGCTACAGGGAGAGGCTGAACAGGCTGGGGCTGTTTTTCCTGGAGCGTCGGAGGCTGAGGGGTGACCTTATAAAGGTTTACAAAATTATGAGGGGCATGGATAGGGTAAATAGGCAAAGTCTTTTCCCTGAGGTCGGGGAGTCCAGAACTAGAGGGCATAGGTTTAGGGTGAGAGGAGAAAGATATAAAAGAGACCCAAGGGGCAGCTTTTTCACGCAGAGGGTGGTACAGGTATGGAATGAGCTGCCAGAGGAAGTGTTCGAGGCTGGTACAATTGCAACATTTAAGAGGCATTTGGATGGGTATACGAATAGGAAGGGTTTGGAGGGATATGGGCCGGGTGCTGGCAGGTGGGACTAGATTGGGTTGGGATAACTGGTCGGCATGGACGGGTTGGACCGAAGAGTCTGTTTCCATGCTGTATATCTCTATGACCCTATGACAAAGAAAGGATCGTTGAAGCTGTTGGACATTGAGATGATTAATGACAGAACACCTCTGCAGGAATTCCTTAGGATGGTGTCCTCGGCTCACACAATGACCCTCCATCACAAAGTCAGAAATGACACGTGCAATGATTGCACAATTCTCAACACCATTCTCAATACTTAAAATACTGAAACAGTCCACATCCAAATGCAGCAAGACCTGCACAACATCGATGCTTGGGCTGGCAAGTTGCAATTAACATGCATGCCACAAATGCTGGTCAATGACCATCTCCATTAAGAAAAAAAATCTAACCGCTATTCATTGAAATTGAATGACACCGTCACTGAATTCCCTATGAATCAACATCCTGGGGTTACCATTGACCAAAACATATGAATACAACGGCTGCCACAGCCATAGAGTAGGTCAAAGGAACTCACCCATCTCCCAAAATCATTCCCATTACCTCGATAACGTCAGGAGTGTGACGGAATGCTCTCCATTGCCTGGATGGGTGCAGTTCCAACAACACAGTTTGACACTAACCAGGACAAAGTAATCCACTTTCTTGGCATACCATTCATCAACTCTGACACTAACTCCCTTCACCACCACAGTGGCAACAATGTGTCCACCATCTGCAAAACGTCAGGCAGTAATTCATAAAGGCTCCTTTGCCAGCATCTCCCAAATCCACAATCTCTATCTTCTAACAGATGCACATGAATGCCATTAGATTAGATTAGATTACTTACAGTGTGGAAACAGGCCCTTCGGCCCAACAAGTCCACACCGACCTGCCGAAGCGCAACCCACCCATACCCCTACATTTACCCCTTACCTAACACTATTAGCATGGCCAATTCACCTGACCTGCATATCTTTGGACTGTGGGAGGAAACCGGAGCACCTGGAGGAAACCCACGCAGACACGGGGAGAATGTGCAAACTCCACACAGTCAGTCGCCTGAGTCGGGAATTGAACCCAGGTCTCTGGCGCTGTGAGGCAGCAGTGCTAACCATTGTACCAAATTTTCCTCCAACCCGTACATCGCTGATCTGGAACTCCATTGTCATTGCTTTACTGTTACTGGGTCAAAATCCTGAAACTCCTTTCTTAACCACACAGCGGCTATCTCTTCATCCCAAGGATTGCAGTGGTTCAAAAGAAACAGCTCACCATCTTATTCTGGACAACTGGGAGGGGGGAGGTGGGGGGGTGGTGGGGGATCAGCAATGCCCACAAACGATCAACAAATTAACCAACCTGTCCATGATTTTTGGCAAGGAACATTACTCGAGGATAACCCACAGAGTAAAGCAGATTTCTTCATTAATCTTATAAGGAATGCCTGGGTTTCACTGATCTCAATCAAAAGCCTTACAAAGGAAAACAGAAACATGAACTGTGAGAAACAAAAATTTAAGTTAAATGCCCAAGTTGAAAGTAGTCAGTAATGACTGACATCCCCTGTACTCCCCTCCAAAACAATGTAGTGGTTGCTGTACAGCAGCACATAAATGGCAATTTATTGGGGACAACTTGTGCAGGGCTTGCACTGGGACTTTAGACCTGCTACACAAACTCATTGGCGTAGAGGCCAAATTGATGATGGCCTCGGCCAAGTCCAGACACAGACCCAGTCAAGAACAGCAAGGAAATGTAGACTTTGCCGGGCACCCCATGCTGGATATCACTCCATGCAAGATGAAACGGCACAAGTTATAAAGCTCAAGTTGCCAAGGGAAGTTTCAGGACTTTGCAATTCTGTCTTCACCTGACTAATAGTTGTGGAAGGAATTGAAATTGAAGCATTAGGCTTCTCATAATTAGAAAATATTTGTAGCTGCACTAAATATGAAAAATGCTGGCGATCAAAGTTTGATTTTGTAAGTTTTATAGCTTATAAAACTTGTTAAAAGCACATTGCCAGTACAAGTAAAGACTTCTATATAAGTAGCACCCTTCAAGTCTTCAAATGATCAAGGTGCTGTACAGCCAATTAAGTTTTGTCCACTGTTCCTCTGCTAGCCAGTGTTCAAGGCAGCATAACAAAAAGACTTCAAAAGATTCTTCAGCAATTCTAAACAACAGTTTCCCCCACTTTTAAAAAAAATGGTTACCAATAAAGCCTATGAATCAAGATTTTTGAACTTCACAATTGTCGATTTTCATTCATGTTTCCTGTTGCCTAATTTTTCATTCAAAAATGTCAGCTGATCAAACATTTGCCAATGAAAAACTGAAATTGCAGGCATGGAAGAGGTACCTGACCCACGGGGGGGGAGGGGCGGGAGGGGTCTTCAAATATGGTATCTGAAACTCTAGTCCAATTGCTCTTGCAAGAAGTCTCCAAACATGTTGATATTTCCTGCAAAAGTCCCCAGTGACAACTGCAGGTGTTCAGTGACACCTGTCCTTTGTACATCAGAGTGCCAGACCACCATCTGCCTGAATAGTGGAAACCTCATACTTTTTGCCTTTATAAACCAAGATTCATTGGCCAAAGGGGTTTTTCTCTGCATGGCATGTATGAAAACATGTATCTGTATGTCCAAAGCGGTGAACGTGTCAGAACTTTTGACTTAACTGCAATTCATGTGATTTGTTCACAGGTATAACTGATTTCATCAGTTACATCGCTCTGAATATGTCCCACACAAACTACATTCTTTCCATGTGACAGTAACACTTAATCACATTACCTAACAACCCATATGGACATGCATAAAAACTTAGGTAGAGAATTTGATTTTTGGTATGGGCACTGTTTGAAAATTAACGCACCGTCTAGTACTATCATGAATCTTGTCTTCTCCACGCTTTTCAACAGAACTGTTTACAAACCATTCCACTTCACAGTTCGGCTGCTGAGCACATCAAAATTCAAATGCTTTGTCCATGTTGCTCATGCAACATACTTGTTTTTCTTTTGACATTGCCTAATAAGTTACTGGAAAACTAGCAACTTTGGCATCAATGTCCTTTGGCAGTCTGATCAATTTTGGTATTCTGCCACAACATTGTTGTTCCCTCAAGCAGCTGCACCAGCTAACTGCTGCTTGGAAATCTTTGTTGAACTCAGTTTGATCTGAGACACAGTGTACATGTAGGCAAGGTATTCCTGGTGACAATGCAACCAACAATTTTCAGAAAAACATACTTCAAGATCAGACCAGTCGTGAGCACCTGTTCTCACGGAGCATTTGATCTTGGGCACCTTCTTCAGGACAGATTCCTCTTCCCATTTTTTAAATCATTCTTTCAGTCCCACAGATTTCCTCTACGGTATCATGGTTATATGATGCATCAGCAAATTTTAAGCTTAACATCAGTTGCATGAGATATTCTCTTTGACCATTATCGTTTGCACATTGATCACCCAATGACATCTTAAGTACTCATGCATCACCTTTGTAACCAGGATTACATTGCCTGCTTGATACCTGCATGACTTATAGGTGAATGATACATGTATTTTGGATCTGAAAAATTGGGGTTGCCTCATGACAGCATAGAATTTATCAGAAAGTGAGGAGAGGGCTACTTAAACATTTCAGAGTCCTAAACATTAGTTTTAACACCCAATAAAATATCAGCCTCCACATTCAGAAAAATTGTATGCCACAATATGTACCGGTTGCTTTAAGACAATCGACTTTATTGAAGTATGATTATGAACCAAGAATAAAAATACGTTTTTGGTCCTGGGTTTACTAGTTTCATAATACTGCTCACATTAAAATAATATGGAACCATGTTCTTTTTATCCTTAGTTTCATAAGTGCCCTGAAATCACTGGCATCATTCTTGGCATTCATAACTCAGATTCTCGTAATTGACTACAGAAAGTGTAAATCTCTATGAAATGAATAGGTTAATTTCGAAAAGCTCACTCAAACCTTCAGTGGAAGTTTTCTTTTTTTAAAAAACATTCTGCACATGCTAGTGTTAAAACCTTTCGAACCTGGGAGGATGGGGGAAGAGGGAGCTACAACTGGCCAACATGCCTGTCCCTCAAACACTGCTGGAAATATCTACGTTTGGACATTGAACAGAATCAGGATTGAATTCAATGGCATTCACAATCTAATACCATAGTCTACATCAAAGCTCACAAATGACAAGCAGGTCAATGTAGTGCCAAGGGCAGAGGCAAGTGAAATTGTCAGACAAAATAAGGATTCAGATGAGAAAGAACGCTTCAGTAACCTAAAGTGAGCAACAAATCACGACCTGCTTTTTTTCTTTAGTATGTTAACAAAGTTGGGAAAAAACATGGAATTAGGGGTAATTATAACTCTTCTACATGTTTTCAATCAAATCTATATCAATGACATGAATATTCTCGAAGCACAGCAATACCTCATTTTGAGTGAGTTGGAACAGACAGCATGAAACTCAAAATAAAGACGGAGTTAGGAGTCAAGACACAGATTACTATAAAACAGAGGACAGGAGTTTTCTCAGACCTTCAAAAAGTGGAAAGTAGCAGACAACGGGTGGTCACACTGAAACCAATACTGTCCTTCATTAACAAATCATTCGGATCAGATGTAGGAGGCAGTGTTTTGAAACTTGCCTACACCATTGATTTTTAAAAAATATTTATTCAGGGATGTAAACTTCACTGGCTACGTCACTGTTTATTGGCCATCCCTAATTGCACCCACAGTACTGTTCAGAAAGAAATTCTAAGACTTTGACCCAATCACAAAGAAAGAACAGTGATATAATTCAGTTCGGATGGCGTGTGACTTGGAGAACTCACTAGTAGTGGTTTTCCAATGCAGCTGATCTCGACTGTCTAGGCAGTAGCATGCACACAAAGAACGAACAATGCTGAGGGGCACAGCTAAAAACATGCAAGACTGCACCAAAAATCAGGAATACACACAAGTTTGTAGAGTTTTTTGGGCAAATGACAGATTAAATTTAATATTGCAAAATTGAGCCGGTACATTCTGATTAGAGAAGTAAGGAGCTCATTTTTTTGAAAGGTCAGAACAAACTGAGACAAGGGAACAGCGGTCTGGGAAAACAGATACATAAAACATGCAGTGAAACTGATCAGCTGGATCCAATGTTCATGATATTAATTCCACTGACTACAGGCGAGATGAGTAGGTCAATTTATTGCATCTCACGTAGGTCACAGTGCTGACTAGATATATGATCAATCTTTAGCATTTACTTATCCCAAATACTGTTGTCAAGCAATCACCTTTGCTCTTTGGGCATCAATCAACACAACCAAAATAAACTGCAACTATGTATAATGCTTGACGTGGCACTCGGACAGCTGAAGTTTACATGACTGAGCTGTTATACAAAGCTGGTATCCAAAGATAAGTTGCCCTGCTTCCCTCTGTGTAACATTCTGTTCTTTTATTTTTCCCTGCCAAAGTACATAACTTCACATTTTCCTACATGTTCCACCTGCCAAAGTTTTGCTCATGCTCAGGCTGTCTATATCCTTCTGTATCCTCACCACTTGCACTCTCACCTAGATTTGTGGAACTGACAATCTTGGTGATGGTACATTGCTGATGAAGGGCTTACGCCTGAAATGGCAACTCTTCTGCTCCTCAGACGCTGCCTGACCTCCTGTGTTTTCCCAGCACCACACTTTTTGACAATGGTAATGGTACATACAGTTCTCTCTCATCCCAGTCATTCATTTAAGTTATAAATGTTTACAGCCCTTGCACTAAGCCCTGTGGCATTCACTAGCAAGATTGCCATCCTCAAAATGTCCCCTGCTCCCAATTTTGTCTATTGGATAAATGTCTATCTCTGCTAATATACTACCCCCAAGACTAGAGTTTTAGATAACCTTATCAAACATCTTACATCTTTCCCACTATCAATCCTACTTACTATATCCTCAAAGAGCTCTAATAAGTTCATCATGCATTATGCCCCCATTCATGGAGCTCACAGAATCTCTCGAATCCCTACAATGTGGAAACAGGCCATTTGGCCCAATAAGTCCACACCAACCTCCAAAGTGTATCCCACCCAGACCCATGTCCCTACCCTATTACTCTACATTTCCCCTGACTAATGCACCTAGCCTTCACATCCCTGCACAGTATGGGCAATTTAGTGTGGCCGATTCACCTAACCTGCATATTTTTGGACTGTGGAGCACCCAGAGGAAGCCTCTCGCAGACACAGGGAGAATGTGCAAACTCCACACAGACAGACAGTCAGTCAGTCACCCAAGGCTGGAACCAAACCCAGGTCAGTAGGTCTATGAGGCAACAGTGCTAACCATTGAGCCACCGTGCCCGCCCACTACTGATCATTATTAACAAATCATTTGGACCCAGTTGGAAAAGGCAGTGTGTTGAAATTTGCCAATACTATCTGATTTTTAAAAAAAATATTTATTCAGAGGATGTAAACTTCAATGGCTAGGTCACTGTATATTGGCCATCCCTAGTTGCGCCCCTAGTACTGTTCAGCTGTGAGAGACCATTACCAGCTGGTGGAACTGGGCTTTTTGAACTCACCTGGAGTTGAGGTTTCCTAGTATTTTCTGGAACTTGTCAGTGAAAACAAGACAAGGAGACAGAAGGAAGTGAGGGGGTTGAACAAATGGCACGAAATCCTCAACCTCTGCTTGATTATATTCTGCATTTCTAAATGCTCTACCATTACATGCTTTACTAGTGACTAACATTTTTTTACAATGACAGATGTCAAGCTAACTGACCTTGAGTGATGGTTTTTTTCAATTTTTTTTGGTCTACTTTTGAATACAGGTTTTTTTTTTAAAAAACACACGACTTCTCAGAATCGTTAGATTGTGGAAGAGTACAATCAATATATCCATCTCTGAAGGCATTTTCTCTATTAGAGTGTAACCCATCAGGTCCAGAGGATTGTGTGACACTGAGCCCCATTATTTTCCCAGAGTGCCCCCAATCATTTTTTCCTCCTTCAAATTCAATATTTATTCAAAACAATTTTCTAGTTCCCCTCCGTTACTTCCCTAGTCTCGTTCTAAGGAACTCTAAAGGGGAGTCACCTAGACTTGAAACGTTAGTTTGCCCTCTCTCTATGGCCATGGGTGGGCATGTGCTTGCGTTGCCAATGGGTAGGAATGGGTCAAATGCTTTTCAGTGGGTCAGTGTGTACTTAATGGGCTGAATTGCCTGTTTCCACACTTTAGGGTTCCTAATGATTCAGACTGTTTTAATATTAGCTGTCTAGTTTACACTCAAAGTTCATTTTCTCCCTCAATTTTACTTCTGGTCATCTTTCATTAGTCTCTAAATCTTTCCCATTCCCCTGACTAATCACTAATCTTTGTCACATACTATCAAATTTAAAGAAAAACATACAATCCTTAAGTTTATTAACCATAGTTGGCTTATCCCCTCAGTATTCTTCTTCCATGACTGGGATTTATCCATATATTTCATCAGTATCAAACTGTTTTCTTTAATTTATACCTTTGTTCATTAATTATTTTTCAGCTAAACTCCATTCCCAGTCCATTCCAGGCAATTTGACCTTTATCCCTTTATAATTACTCTTATTTAAATGTAACAGTTGTTTCTGACCCAAGTTTCTCGCACTCAATCTGAACTTTAATGTCTGCTCACAGTTTGAGGGAATCTTCTGAGATCATTTATTAAATGTGCCTTGGTATACATTAGCCGATCCAAATAGCCTAATCCTTGGTTGGATCCACATTATTCAAGGAAACTATCATGAACTCTTTCTTGTGGTTACCTCAGCCACATATTTACCTAATCGACAGGATTAAAGTCATCCATGTTTAATACACAGCCTTTTTGCATGCCCTCATTATCTCCTGATTTATTCTCAGTCTTACAGTGTCTCTCCTGTCAGAGGGCTTATAGACAACTTGCCAATAACCTTATGCCCTTGTTCTTTCTTACAAGTGTTATCTTCCAAAGGTCACTTCTCAGTATCATATTTATTCCACCTTGTACAAGAGCTACCCCACCACCTTTCAAAGCCTTCTCCCAAGATGTCACAAGGCACTGAAGTGGGTTTGAGGTAGAAACAGAATGTACGATTATGAGAGTCAGAACGCAGGAAAATTGTCTAGGCATGACAGTTTGCCCCTAACTTCAGGAACCAGCTTGCTGTTTTTTTTTTTAAGAAAGACCAACAATTTTGTATGTCTGTTGTCAGGTGCACTTCCCTGGCATCTTAAATGTGCGTTTGATTCAATATTCAGTATTCTTGCTTGTGTAAGGGTGTGACCAATCGATAACTTGTCTGTTCAAGCTCAAGCATAAAATTGACGAACCAGTGCAGACCTAAAGGATTGCTGATTTCCTGTTCGATCACCTAGTGTTTGAATTGACATTTCTTCAACAAGCAGATGTATAATTGGTCATTCTTTTTAAAATTGGTCTGTCTCAACTGGGCTCGCCTATAAAACCTGTGACTGGATTTGTAAAACATTAGTGGCAATCAGTTTTGGGACATCCTGATGAAATGCTACATTCTAAGCTCATCAGATCAGCTTGGTTTCAATAGTCATGTAACGCATAACCCAAGCTGCAATATTTAAAAGGCAGATGGTCAAAGATGTACTGCAAACCCATTCTCATTACATGACCAAAGGCAATGTAGTGAATCATGTATGTGAGTCACTTGCCACACAAATGGAACATATCAATGTGGGTACCAGACATTGTAGTAATCAATCTCAACCCAGGTCAGGAAATTACTGTGAACTCAGGCCCTCAAGCAAAGTAGGGGAGTAGACAAAAATTGACAATGAGATTCTCATGACTACTTAATGACATTTACAAGTATCTTGGGGCCAAGTGAAAAAATTAAATACACAGCGATCTCATAATAAACTGTTTTTATGCCTGGCAACAGGTAGCGAAGAAATACATTCTGCGCCTTTTTAAAATTTGTTCATGGGATGTGAACTATGTTGACTAAGCCAGCATTTTTTAAGCATTTGCTAATTGCCGTGGAGTGAGTCGGGGTGAAAGCAAGCCATCTTTGTGAACTACTCCAGTCCTTGGGATGCAGCTACGCTCAGTTCTGTTAGAAAATAAGTTTCACAACTTTGACGTATTGACAGAAAGTTTGCTGAAATGGTTTCATTTCTGTATGGTGTATGGCTTAGCAGGAAACTGGTCAGCGGTGGCATTCCCATACATCTGCTGCCCATACTCTTGCAGATGTCAGGGGGGAGAGATTTGGAAGCTGCAGTGCATCTTGTAGATGGCACAGTGTCACTGTGGAGTGGTCAAGGTTAGGGATCGTGGATGCAGTGCTAATCAAGGGATGTGTCAGACCTCAAGTATTACTTAAGCTGCACTCATTAGTGCAAGTGGAAACTTTTATCACACTCCCTGAATTATGACTTGTTGGTGAATGACAAGAATTAAGGAGACAGAAGGAGTGACATTTGCTGCAGCATTCTTAGCCTCTGATCTGCTACTGTAACCGCAATATTTAACTGGCTAATTCAGTTAAGTTTCTCATTC
This sequence comes from Chiloscyllium plagiosum, assembly GCF_037043375.1. NCBI lineage: Eukaryota > Metazoa > Chordata > Chondrichthyes > Orectolobiformes > Hemiscylliidae > Chiloscyllium > Chiloscyllium plagiosum. The sequence goes on from NW_028270160.1 coordinate 56,369,770, forward strand.
ATGGTAAACTTCAGAACATTGTTCGGATGTTCAGCGATGGTGTTGCTGCTGAATGTCATTGGACGATAGCTGAACTCATTTATTAGGAGCGGTCATTGCCTTACACTTGCGGTGCATCTTATTTTCCACTTCTCAGCCCAAGTCTGGATGATGTCCATTTTTGTTGCATGGATTACTTCAGTATCTGAGTGGCAAATAGTGCTGAACATTGTGATTCATCAGTTAACAAGCCCTCTTATGATTAGCATCTTCCTTTGTGCTCTTACGACCCCAAACAGAGAAGGGTTTCTTCCTCCTCCCTAACTCCCACCCCTGCCTCTATTTCCACTGATTCATATTTTGTTAGAGTTAAATCATACTAGGTGCTGTCAAATACTGCCTTGACTAGGTAGAATACTCATTTCACATGAGTCCAGCTCTTTTGCCTATCCTTGGACGAAGGCTGTAAACAAGCTCAGAGATGAGTGGTCCTGAAGGTAATGCATACTAAGGGTCCTGACCGTGTTCTCGCAGTTGGACTGAAATCTTGTGCTCCAAACTAGCTAGGCTATGCTCTTTACAGCTACAACACTGGAATCTAATGTAGAAATTAGATGTGCGTAACCCCCACAACGAGCATCAGTGAGAAGGTTACTGCTAAACAAGTGCTGCTTGATGATGCTGTTGACAACCCCTTCCAACACTTAGCTAATAATTGAGATAGCACTTGGCTGGGTTGTATGTGTCCTGCTTTTTTGCAGACAGGATGTACCTTGGCAAATTTCTACATTAGATTCCAGTGTTGTAGCTGTAAACAGCATGGCCTAGCTAGTTTGGAGCATAAGGTTTCAGTACGACTGCGAGAACACGGTCAGGACCCTTAGTATGCAGTACCTTCAGACATTTCTTAATATATGGAGTGAAAGCAAATTGCTTGTAGATGGTGGAGGAACAGGTGGTGGTCAGGTTAGATAGTCTGCTTAACATTTCTGACTGAAAATGGTGAGAAATGATTTAGCCATTTTGAATTAGTGTGCGGAGCTCCCAAGCCAACTCCCTCCTTACTGTATACCACTGTGCCACCACCTCTGGTGTGAATGTCTCACTACATAGAACAGGGCATATTCACAGATGAAGAAGTCTGGAACATTACCTGTGTGTTATGATTCTGAGAGTATGACTGTCAGGCATGTCACTTGATTAGCCTGTACGACAGTTCCCTCAGTTTTGAAACAAGTACCCAGATGAGTTCTGGGTCCTCGTCAGTTTGTCATTTACATATACAATGTGGATAAGAATACAGAAGACATGGTTAATGAGTTTGTGGACGATACCAAAATTGGTGGCATAGTGGACAGTGAAGAAGGTTTTCTCAGATTACAAAGGGACCTTGACCAAATTATACAATGACCTTAAAAATGGCAGATGGAGTTCAATCTGGATAAATGAGATGTCTTGCATTTTGGTACGACAACCAAGGGTAGGATTTATGCAATGGTAGGGATGACCTCAGCGGTTTATAAACTAATGAGGGTATAGGTAGAATTAATAGTTGTTGCCTTTTCCCTGGGGGATTTCAAGACGAGGGGGCACATTTTTAAGGTGAGGACGGAAAAATTTTAAAAAGGTGAGGGGCAATTTTTAAAAATTTACCCAGAGGGTGGTTCACACGTGGAATGAACTTCCTGAGAAGTGGTGGATGTGGGTACAATTACAACATTTAAAAGACATTCAGATAAGTACATTAGGAAAGGTTGGGAGGGATACTGACCACGATCAGGCAAGTGGGACTAGTTTAGTTTGGGATTATGTTTGGCGTAGACTGGTTAGACCGAAGGGTCCATTTCATGCTGTATGAACTCTATACTGGAAAGGATGACTTTGCAGGGTGACAGGACTGTGTCCACTTCATTGTTTCCAGTACCTTGTGTGTGATGCTGGTCGTCAATCCAGATTTATTCATTTCTTTAGATTTGAGTGGTTAGGCCATTTCAAAAGGCATCAAACATCAAGCACATAGTTGCAGTCACGTGTAAGCTAGAACAGGCAAGGACAACAGGTACTCTTCCTTAAAGGAAAGTAACAAACCAGACAGGTTTTTACAATAACCAACAATGGCTTCATGATTCCAATCTTAATAGAATTCAAATCTGTTTTGCTGGTATTTGAATGCATGCCCATAGAGCATTAGCCTGGGTGTCTGGATTACGAATCCAGTGACATTATCGCTACAAATGTAGACATATACACTCATTTTGCAACAGTGTGGCATTTTCCAATTTTAATAGTTATACCAAGTTTTTAACAACTTTGCAAAACTTTTTATTACATCAATCTGGATGGAAATAACAATGTGATTTTTTTAAAAGAATAACATTTCACTTGTTAATTGAGGATATAAAATCTTGAGAAATTATATACTGTTTCATGGTGTTGACGCAGATCTAACCCGATAATCTGCAAATTGTTGCAAACAATGGTTTCAATCACATGTTAATGATTGAGATTGAATTTTGCAAAACTAAATTTTTTTTTGTAGGAACTGAATTGCTTGTCAAATATTTAATGCTACTGAAATCAGTGATTCTTGCTAACACTGAAAAGGCAAGCCAAAAGTGATCAGACACATTTTAAAAGTGTCAGAGAGTTTTTGCTTTATCCATGCTGCATTTAGAATATGCTGAAAATGTGTTGCTGGAAAAGCGCAGCAGGTCAGACAGCATCCAGGGAACAGGAGAATCGACGTTTCGGGCATAAGCCCTTCTTCAGGAATGAGGAAAGTTTGTCCAGCAGGCTAATATAAAAGGTAGGGAGGAGGGACTTGGGGGAGGGGTGTTGGAAATGCGATAGGTGGAAAGAGGTCAAGGTGAGGGTGATAGGTCAGACTGGGGTGGGGGCAGAGAGGTCAGGAAGAAGATTGCAGGTTAGGAAGGCGGTGCTGAGTTCGATGGATTTGACTGAGACAAGGTGGGGGGAGGGGAAATGAGGAAACTGGTGAAATCCGAGTTCATCCCTTGTGGTTGGAGGATTCCTAGGCGGAAGATGAGGCGCTCTTCCTCCAACCGTCGTGTTGTTGTGGTCTGGCGATGGAGGAGTCCAAAGACGTGCATATCCTTGGTGGAGTGGGAGGGGGAGTTGAAGTGTTGAGCCACAGGGTGGTTGGGTTGGTTGGTCCGGGTGTCCCAGAGGTGTTCTCTGAAACGCTCCGCAAGTAGGCGGCCTGTCTCCACAATATAGAGGAGGCACATCGGGTACAGAGGATGCAATAGATGATGTGTGTGGAGGTGCAGGTTAATCTGTGGCGGATATGGAAGTTTCCATTGGGGCCTTGGAGGGAGGTGAGGGGGGAGGTGTGGGCGCAAGTCTTGCACCTCCTGCGGTTGCAGGGGAAGGTGCCGGGAGTGGAGGTTGGGTTGGTGGGGGGTGTGGATCTGACGAGGAAGTCACGGAGGGAGTGGTCTTTACGGAATGCTGATAGGGGAGGGGAGAGAACTATATCCTTGGTGGTGGGGTCAGTTTGGAGGCGGAAATGACGGCGGATGATGCGCTGTACATGGAGATTGGTGGGGTGGTAGGTGAGGACCAATGGGGTTCTGTCCTGGTGGCGATTGGAGGGGCGGGGCTCAAGGGCGGAGGAGCGGGTAGCGGAAGAGATGCGGTGGAGGGCATCTGCGACCACATCGGGGGGGAAATTGCAGTCCGTGAAGAAGGAGGCCATCTGGATTGTACATTTTTGGAACTGGTCCTCCTGGGAGCAGATGCGGCGGAGACGAAGGAATTTGGAGAATGGGATGGCGTTTTTACAGGGGGCAGGGTGGGAGGAGGTGTAGTCCAGGCAGCTGTGGGAGTCGGTCGGTTTGTAGTAGATGACCGTGTTGATTCGGTCGCCTGAGATAGAAATAGAAAGGTCGAGGAAGGGGAGGGAGGAATCTGAGACTGTCCAGGTGAATTTGAGGTCGGGGTGGAAGGTGTTGGTGAAGTGGATGAACTGTTCAACCTCCTCGTGGGAGCACGAGGCGGCGCCGACACAATCATCGATGTAGCGGAGGAAAAGGTGGGGGGTGCGGTCAGTGTAGTTGCGGAAGATGGACTGTTCCACAGCTACCTGGACTAACCGACCGACTCCCACAGCTACCGGGACTAACCGACCGACTCCCACAGCTACCTGGACTACACCTCCTCCCACCCTGCCCCCTGTAAAAACGCCATCCCATTCTCCCAATTCCTTCGTCTCCGCCGCATCTGCTCCCAGGAGGACCAGTTCCAAAAACGTACAACCCAGATGGCCTCCTTCTTCAAGGACCGCAATTTCCCCCCCGACGTGGTCAACGATGCCCTCCACCGCATCTCTTCCACTTCCCGCTTCTCCGCCCTTGAGCCCCGCCCCTCCAACCATCAGGACAGAACCCCACTGGTCCTCACCTACCAGCCCACCAATCTCCATGTACAGCGCATCATCCGCCGTCATATCCGCCACCTCCAAACTGACCCCACCACAAAGGATATACATCCCTCCCCTATCAGCATTCCGTAAAGACCACTCCCTCCGTGACTCCCTCGTCAGATCCACACCCCCCACCAACCCAACCTCCACTCCCAGCACCTTCCCCTGCAACCGCAGGAGGTGCAAGACTTGCGCCCACACCTCCCCCCTCACCTCCCTCCAAGGCCCCAAAGGAAACTTCCATATCCGCCACAGATTCACCTGCACCTCCACACACATCATCTATTGCATCCGCTGCACCCAATGTGGCCTCCTCTATATTGGGGAGACAGGCCGCCTACTTGCGGAGCGTTTCAGAGAACACCTCTGGGACACCCGGACCAACCAACCCAACCACCCTGTGGCTCAACACTTCAACTCCCCCTCCCACTCCACCAAGGATATGCACGTCTTTGGACTCCTCCATCGCCAGACCACAACAACATGACGGTTGGAGGAAGAGCGCCTCATCTTCCGCCTAGGAACCCTCCAACCACAAGGGATGAACTCGGATTTCACCAGTTTCCTCATTCCCCCTCCCCCCCACCTTGTCTCAGTCAAACCCATCGAACTCAGCACCACCTTCCTAACCTGCAATCTTCTTCCTGACCTCTCCGCTCCCACCCCAGTCTGACCTATCACCCTCACCTTGACCTCTTTCCACCTATCGCATTTCCAATGCCCCTCCCCCAAGTCCCTCCTCCCTACCTTTTATATTAGCCTGCTGGACAAACTTTCCTCATTCCTGAAGAAGGGCTTATTCCCGAAACGTCGATTCCCCTGTTCCCTGGATGCTGCCTGACCTGCTGCGCTTTTCCAGCAACACATTTTCAGCTCTGATCTCCAGCATCTGCAGACCTCACTTTCTCCTCCTGCATTTAGAATATGGCAGGTGAAAAGTCAAAGCAACACATTTTTCAAATCCAAAGATGATCCAAAACTTCACTGGATTCACTAAAGCCAAAATTCATTTATCTAATGCTATTATACCAGATTGAGTAAATATTTTAAATACTGTTGTTTGTTAAACCTTGCAATATAGAAATTTACTGCCACATTTTCTACATCATAATCCAGCAAGAAAAAAAAATTGACTGTGAAACTTTTTGGAATATCCCGAGACCACAAGTACTTTTTAACCTCAACACAAAATGTTTTGCAGACTTAATTAAGAAAGCAATTGCTCCCTGCACAATTGTTTGTTTGAATGATTAGATTAGATTCCCTACAACGTGGAAACAGGCCCTTCGGCCCAACAAGTCCATACCGACCCTCCGAAGAGTAACCCACCCAGACCCATTTCTCTCTGACTAATGCAGCTAACAGTATGGGCAATTTAGCACGGCCAATTCACCTGACCTGCACATCTTGGACTGTAGAAGAATCTGGAATTAAGAGTCTAACGATGACCATGAAACCACTGCAGCTTGTCAGATAAACCCATCGCCCACAAATTGCTTCTTGGTCACCTGGCACTTTCTGTTCCAGTCATGGAACATTCACACACAATGCGCAGATCTCAAAACCTCAAGATCAACAACACCTCCGTGTTGCATTGTGTTTCTGCTATTTTGCCATCATCTATCTCAAAACAAAATTAGAGTCAGCGACATTTTCCCTAGCCATAAATCCAAGCTGACCTTCAAGAATATCCATCATCCTTCTAGTCTCTGGTCCATGGTATCAAAAGTGTTTGCCTCCATGCCTTTGGGTTTTTCTCTCTTAATACAAAACAATGAGTAGTTCATTCGGGATCAGGATTCCAAGACATAGTTAACCAGCTAGATCTAGAATTCTACCATTTGCTCATTTGGTACTACTTTTTTTTTTGCCCTGCCAAAATCAAAGGACTCAAGTTCACCAGAATAATTCTAAGCCAGCTTTGTCTTCCCACTCAACGTAATTTGAGTAACTTTGCTGGTATGCAAGCGTGTATTCGATGAGTGTGGGACAGGTAGCAAATTTTCCTGGGCATTAGAGGGGCAAGACTGAACTGCAATGACAGCAACCTTTTACTGGATCAGAGTTGCTGCAGCTCTGCTTTTATTCCAGATGTTCACATCCGTAGTATTTTGCTTTTATCTAACTAAATCCATTTACTTGGCTCTAGAATCATTAATAGCTTTGTATAAGAAAAACTAATCATCTTCAATTTTGAAAACTGGTTAAAGGCCAATGTGCATTTCTCAAAGGGTGGGGTGGCTCTTGTAGTACAATGGTAATGTACCTACCCCTGGCCAAGAAAGCCTGAGCTAGAGTTCCACTTGCTCCAAAAGTGTCATAACATGTCTGAACAGGTTGATTTAAAAATATCTACGTTTCCCAAGGCGCAGAACTGATTGCATTACTCCAGATGAGGTCTAACTAGCTCAGTACAGCTGCAACTTCCACCTCTTTGAATTCCAACCATCTTGATATCATTTCCGTACCAGTCCACTGGCTTTCAGCGATGTCTGTACTTGGAGCTCCAAATCTTCCGCTAACCCAATTTTCCCAGCTTATCATGTGGAAAATGCTTGGATCTTTTTTTTTAAAAAGTGACAATAAAGGACTCCACACCTTTCCACACTGAACTCCCTCTGCCACAATGTTTCATTGCAACCTCCTCCTCTGTTCTACACTATATACTATTTCATCATTAGAAAACCTGGATATACAATTTGCCTTTTATTTTGTCCACATCATTTGTAAATATGGTAAAAAAGTTGACATTCCAGCAGCTTCCTGGGAGACATTGTGTGTTTAGTGTAACAATTTGTACCTATATCCAAGGAAGCCCTGCACTGAAACATGTTCTCAAAAAAAAAGTGCTAGAACACCGTACTACGTAAACAAAAATATTCTATGTCAATGAGAAAAAAGGGTAGAGTTCAGTTGATTGATGTCCATACAAGGTTAGAGTATGTAACATTACTCATTTGCCCACCTATAGGCACAATACAATTAGAATGTTACAACTGGTCACCATTAATAAAAGATTGATAGCTCTCTTCAATGAGCAGATTTGCACGTGCATGCCCAATCAATGACCTCAACTTGTTTCAAAACGGTCTTTTTATTATTTGAAGTGTGGTAACACCAGCTGGTTACTGTATTAACATGGAGTGCTGGTAAATCCTGCAGCTTAAAAAAAAAAGAAATACAACACTGTAATTTTCAACTAATCTAAAATGAAGACAATTTCAACAGTCATGTTCTTCATAGAAGGTACAATGTATTGTCATTTTAAACAAAGAATATAACACTGAACTGTCAGGGCAATTCACTTAAGACAACTAGGCACCAATAAGCTGCGTAAAATGGCCAATTAATTTAGACAATGAACAATGTTATAATGTTTTACAAATGATAACATAGGAATAGGGAGATGTTAATCAGCCTCTTGAGCCTGTTCCACCATTCCATTAGATCTCTGATCTATACCTCAACTCCATTTACAATGCTTTTGATCCATATCCCTTGACACTCTTACCCATCAAGATTGCTGAATCCTGAAAACTTCAATTGACACTGAGCATTGATATCTTCTTGGGAGAAAATACAAGATAGCTATGATACTGCAGGAAACAAATGCCTCTTCAGTGAACTCCTGCATGGCCTGGCTCTAATTTAAAGATTGTGTCCTTAAAGAAATATTCTCTCTGTATGTATCCTGGTAAATCCCATTATCAATTTAAAAATTTCAATTAGTCTATACCTTAAACTTTCCAATCCATAAGGAATACTTAATTTAACTGTTTAAACTCCGATATCATTCTGGGGTGAATCGGTACTGACCTCTCCAAGGCCAAGAGCTATTATAATCAAACTGTTCAGATGTTATGACACTTCTCTACATGTGAGACTTGAGGTCAGACCTCCTTGCCCAGAGTTATTTTTTTTTAAGATTACATTACAGTGTGGAAACAGGCCCTTCGGCCCAACAAGTCCACACCGACCCGCCGAAGCGAACCCACCCATACCCCTACCCCTACATTTACCCCTTACCTAACACTACGGGCAATTTAGCATGGCCAAGTCACCTGGCCCTGCACATCTTTGGACTGTGGGAGGAAACCGGAGCACCCGGAGGAAACCCACGCAGACACGGGGAGAACGTGCAAACTCCACACAGTCAGTCGCCTGAGGCGGGAATTGAACCCGGGTCTCTGGCGCTGCGAGGCAACAGTGCTAACCACTGTGCCACCGTGCCGCCCACCATCTCTGTGCCACAAAATCCTTGTAAGGTGAATATACCCTCTGAGGTTCAGGACTGATATATTGACCACAGGGTCTAACAATGGCTCTATTTAAATAGAGTCATAGAGATGTACAGCACAGAAACAGACCCTGCGGTCCAACTCATCTAGATATCCCAACCTAATCTAGTCCCACTTGCTAGCACCCAACCCATATCCCTCCAAATTCTTCCTATTCATATACCCATCCAGATGCTTTTTAAATGCTGTAATTGTACCAGTCTCCACCACTTCCTCTGGCAGCTCATTCCATAAACGTACCACCCTCTGCGTGAAAAGAGTTGCCCCTTAGGTCTCTTTTATATCTTTCCCCTCACCTGAAACCTATGCCCTCTAGCTCTGGACTCCCCACCCCAAGAAAAAGACTGTCTAGTTTGCTCATTCTAAATTCTTTGAGATAGGCTAGAAATATAATTGACTTTTTCATTATGATTCTACATGTGCACAAGTTTGTGACCTGCACATCTGAAATGCAAAATTCTTTACTCTTGCACAGGACCTCATCTCTCACCACTTGTAAAATATCCCAGTTTGTCTCAAACCCAAATTGGATAGCCTCAGGACACACAGTAGTAGTTGAAGGAAGTTTCTCGAAATGGAGAAAAGGTGACCAGTGGTGTTCCACAGGGATCAATGCTGGGGCCACTGCTGTTTGTGATATATATAAATGATCTGGAAGAGGACACTGTTGGTCTGATCACTAAGTTTGCAAATGACATGAAGATTGGTGGAATAGTAGAAAGCATGGAGACTGTCAAAGAATTCAAGAAAATATAAATAGCTGGACAGTTGGGCACAGAAGTGGCAGATGGAGTTCAATCCAGGCAAATGTGAGGTGATGCATTTTGGGAATCTAATTCTAGAGCGAACTATACTGTGAACAGCAGAGCCTTGAGAAAAGTTGATGAGCAGAGAGACCTGGGAGTTCAGGTCCATTGTACCCTGAAAGTGACTGCACAGGTGGATAGAGTGGTCAAAGCGGCACACGGTGTGTTTGCCTTCATCGGACAGGGTATTGAGTACAAGAGCTGGCAGGTCATGTTAAAATTGTACAAGACTTTAGTTGGCAGCAATTAGAAAACTGTGTACAGTTTTGGTCGCCACATTACCAAAAGGATGTGGTCGCTTTGGAGAAGGTGCAGAAAAGGTTTACGAGGATGTTGCCTGGTATGGAAGGTGCTAGCTGTGAAGAGGGGTTGAGTAGGTTAGGATTGTTTTCATTAGACAAAAAGGAGATTGAGGGGGGACCTGACTGAGGTCTACAAAATCATAAAGGGTATAGACAGGGTAGATGGAAATAAGCTTTTTCTCCCCCCCCTCGCCAGAGTGTGGGACTCAATAACGAGAGGTCACGTGCTCAAGGTGAGAGGTGAAAAGTTTAAGGGGGATACACGCAGAAAATACTTTAGAGAGGGTGGTAGGGGCCTGGAATGTGTTGCCAGCAGAGGTATTAGATGCAGGCATGGTAGACTCATTTAAGGTGCAACTGGACAGATGCATGAGTAGAGGGGAGCAGAGGGACACAGATACTTAGGAATTGGGTGATAGGTTTAGTCAGTGAATTTGGATCGGCTCAGGCTTGGAGGGCCAAAAGGGCCTGTTCCTGGGCTGTAAATTTCTTTGTTCTTTGTTCTAAAACGAAACTGCAACTTTCAATGTCAACTGTCTCTTCGCTTAAGTCATTCTTATACAGGTTAAAAAACAGAAAAGATAGTTGTCACATTTCACAATCAGAGCAGATTGTCACCTCAGTCCCAATCAATAAGTAACCTAGGGCACAAAGTTAGCTCTAACTCCACACAAATGCAATCTCGTGTAAAAGTTTATAAAATTCACCTGAATAAGTCACTGATGTGCCACCATTCTACAATAGATTACTTGGGATTTACTTACTGTATTCGTCACACATAGCCTGTCCTTGACTTAAATAATGACTCATTTCCATTAGTCAAAATATTTAATTAATCTTGGATGATGCTATGCATTCCAATAGTAGCACCCCAGTTCATGTTAAGTGACAAGTTTGTCATTTTATGGGTTCTCTGAACAACAGATAGGCATTTGGATTTTTAAAAACCAAAAAATACACTTCGCAAATTAACAGAAATACACCTAAAAATCCTTACTACTTTTTAAAAAAATATTTCGTGGGTTGCGAGCAGTGCTGTCAAGGAATTTGTTGCCCATCATCATGGGAAAGTGTTAGCAAATTAACTTCTTGAACCACTGCAGTCCACTTGGGTAAGTACAATAAAACTAAGAATCATACAATCCCTACAGTGTAGAAACTGGCCATTCAGCCCAACAAGTCCACACCGACCCTCCGAGGAGTAACCCATCCAGACCCATTCACCCAATCCTATTACTCTATATTTTACTCCTGACTAATGCACCTAACCTTCACATCCCTGGAAACTATGGGCAATTCAGCATGGCCACCTCACCTAATCTGCACACCCTTGGATTGTGGGAGGAAATCGAAGGAAACCCATGCAGACATGGGGAAAACATGCAAACTCCACACAGTCGCCTGAGGCTGGAATCAAACCCAGGTCCCTGAGCAGCAGTGCTAACCACTGAACAAGAGTTCAGTGTGGCAGGAAAGAAATGGCAATATGTTTCCCAATCAGGACATTGTGGGATTCGGAAGTAAACTTGCTGTTTTTGTTCTTTAGGTGGAGAAGGTAGTGGGTTAGGAAGTTAATAGCGATGCAGCCTGGGTGAACTGTAGCATTCTGCAGGCTAAGGTTTTATAGATGACACCTAACCAGGATCTTGAACAGAGACAGCGCTGGATTATTTTGTAATTTATTATCCTAGCTAATAGATCTAGACACTGCTTGCTCTGGCAACAGCTTCCAGCCACTGGTGGTCAGCTTTCACAACAACACCCTCATTATCCTTTCCTGTGTGGCAGCTTTTTGAGTACAAAATCTTGAAAGGTACACACAGACTTGGCTTCATTTGCACTAAGCGACATCTACCTTATTGAAAAAAGACATGGTGAGTGCCCGTTTTCCCATTTTGTCAATATCTGCCTGTAATGCAAGCTCTTCATATAGTTGCAATTGTCTTGTCCAATTTCATACTTTCTCCTTCACCTTGAAAAGGTAACCTGTTATTCAAATGAATTCATGTGAAGAATTGGGGGAAATTAAAGATTTACAGAAATCGATTTTAAGAAGTACCAGGATTTCTTATTTAGTAATCAGTTATTACAATATAAAAAGCCTATTTGTAGAATATGCTACATCTGACAAAGGAGAAGACTGATTATGTAAGACATGGAAAATGTGAAACTGAGGAATTTTAGTATTTGGGACAACTCTGCATTCCTGAATGCACATTATATCAAATATCACTGCTATGTGATGGATATTTAGTCACTGACTTTTAAGATTGTAGAAATTCTAGTTGTACTGTGATATTCAAATATATGAAGCAGTTTTTTTTTTTAAGATTTGTAGCTCAGGTTGGGTTTCGGGTTCTAAGTTTGCTCCCATCTGGTGAAGTTATCTAGCATGCTGACAAAACATCTGAAAACAAACCTGCCAGCTCAGGGAGTAACCTTACAACCTGAACTTGAAGCAGTGCTTAAAATACTATGACTGTATTTCAATCCATGTCAAACAGTGTCTTAAACTCAGAAATCTAAATCAAGTAATCATCTTTTACTATTTACCAAGACACACATCAAACTAGAAGAAATTTTTGTATTACCTAGCTTCTCCTCTGCAATATATTTCAAGAACATCAGAAATCTTAGACTATGGCAACTACATATACCTGATCACCTCTTTCTTGTTGTGTGAACCCATGACAACATTGTTCAAGTTTTTACTTTCTTTCCAGGGCAAGCTACATAGTCACAACACTACAGATTAGACTCCCTACAGTGCGGAAAGAGGCCCTTCGGCCCTACAAGTCCACACTGACCCTCCGAAAGTAACAAATCTACAAAATACATGACATTTTTTACCATAATCCAGAGAGAAACAGGGTATTTCATATTTTGAGATGCAACTTGAACCTTTTTATTATCCCAGTGATGAACAGGAGCTTTACAAATGACAGTTACTGTACACTTTGTACAATGTGATAATGGAGTGTTTAAATATATTTCAGTCATTCTACAGTTCAAAAAGAAACTATTACGAGCAGGCTTTAATATCAGGGATTGATTTCTATGAAGAAACTGCAAATGATGAATGCGATGACTTTCATTTTTTTCTGAGCCCCAGAATCCCTCAAATGAAAAAGACACATTTAAGGGTACTTAAATATTTTCAGCATAAGGAATGTTAGTGTTGGAGATAGTGTACTTGTTTTTTAGTCATCTGAAGTTAAGACCAAACACTGACATCAGGCATAAAATGGACTTGTTTGCAATGTTAAACATCAGCTTCCCAAATTACACACCTGCACCTCAAATTTGCAGTCTTACAAATGCAATTACAAATCCATAAGGCAATGACTCAAATTATAGGCCATATACTGGAGGTTATGGAGTTGGTAATCTTACTGCTACCCAATAAAAAATGGTAAATATAACAAATCAGGATTGTACAGTCCAATTTGCTTATAAAAGGGGGCTGGCACAGAAGCACTATCAGCAAGAAGAAAGTAAGTTATTATTTAATTTGCACAGCATGCAAAATATTTTGAAAACCATTGAATTCTTTGAAATTGTGAACTGAATTGCTAATGAACTTGTTCATGGCAAGAAGTGCAAGACGCCCTTCTTGGCCATTGCAACTGACATTGGTGGCACATGGTAGCAAATTATTACGTATGCCAATGACCATGTTACATTCTTATCATTTCTTTAAAACCCAGGCTAGCCAGCTTGAAACTGAGGGACATTTCCTCAACAGTACAGTAAGCAGGACATTAAGCATTCCCACTATTTACAAGATAATTTGTGAACAGTAGGATCATAGTTGCCTTGTGGAGCATTTGATTGACATCCATCCACAACAGAACATGCATTTTTACTGTGACAAGAGACAAAGTTGCATACATTAACACTTAAAAAATAACAAACATCAGCAAAAAAAAAAGGTACACGTCAGGGTGGAATATCAACAATTTATTACTTTTTCTCCCCAGTGCCAAGAGAAGTATGTTACAGATGTTTAGGGAATTGTTAAATCTACATCACTTTTTATGTAATGTATGACATTTCACATAGGATAAAAATCTGCTTCCATCTTCCATACATTACAATTTCCATCATTTGCTCCTTTTCCCCAAGATGAGGTGGAGGAGCTCACTTCAACATGATTAAATGTATGCTGTTGCAAAACCAGTAATGTCACAAAAAGGTATATCATGACAAGCTACAAGATACTCAGTCAGGAAAACTGAAATGCAACAGCAGAGCAGTAAACTCAAAATTAGCCAATATTGCATATAAGCAAGGAAGATCCCATCATAATTGGTGACAGCTATTAGTGTCAATGCACTTAGAACAGCAACACTGATATAATAAAATCAGTCTTGACATCAGTCCTATTTTCGTTCCACGCCTTATTACAAACATCTATTTCAGTTTGCAAACTGATGCTTGCCAGACAAGCAGAATTTTTACGACATACCATTCCACCATATATAACAGCCAATAAGAACAAAGAATTGTGATTTTTGTTTAGGAATTTTGCCCAAGGCTGAGACAGGTCATTCTGCATTTTGGTCTAGAGACACCGATAAGGATACTCCTTTCCACTTTTCCACCCAAATCCAATGTTTCTTTTTAGAATGTTCACTTTATATTCATTCCAACAAATGCAAACACATACAAGTCCAGCAACAATGCTCTCTCTAGTCTTCACTGAGTAGATATCCTGGAGGCTGTGTGAACCATTTCTTGGATGTTTTTTTAAAATCATCCTCTTAAATGATGTTTTCATGAAGGTGGAATGTGAATGTAGGCCTCCTGGCTCAGAGACAGGGACACCACCATGCACTCTGGAACCCTTTCCATTCTTGGCTGAAAGTTAATTTTAAAAAAACTTTAATATGTTTAAGCTAACTCCACAAGATCTGTTGATTACATGCAGCCCCACGTGGAGAGCAGCAAGGATTTGCAAATTCTTTGGGATGAGCCCAAAAGGAAATAACTTTAAAAGGTTATCGAAAGAATTAAGAGGGAAGTTGGAGAAACTATTTCAAATAGGATTGTCCACCACAAGAGTGTATAAAAGTTAAATTAGCACAAGACTGTTCAGTAGTGACTCTGGGATGCATTTCATCAAACAGTATCGTAAAAACCTAGAACACTCTCCCATAAGGTTTGGAGCTATACTGAATTAAAGTGTACCAATTTTATTTGAAATGTGCATTAGACCAGTGGGTTAAGAGTGGCCACTCCAGAGCACGTGAATAGATTTCAGGTACAGATGAGTCACTACCTGATTGAAGCACAAACTTGAGGCGCTCCCATTTACATCCTGGGCAAATGAACTTGTCCTCTGTACCACAAAGTTTTGTATTCAATGAGCAAAATCACTCCTCCCTTTTAACACAATTCAGTCCACCACTGTTTCATCCGTTACATCAACTATCTCTTGCAGTATCCATCATCTCTTAATTCAATGTGCCTCCTTCTCTAATAGCTGCAAACTTGCCACTCTCTACTGCTCTAATGACTGATATGCAGTAAATAGAAACCCTTCAACAGCAATTTTTATTTCAATTTAATACCAGACATCTCATGCTCCAACAATCTGCTGGACGGTAACTTAAAGGTTTTCCCAAAGTTACAGCACATCTACTCTTAATTCCTTCAAGATACATGGACACAATCTCACATTCGCCAATCTGTGAAATTGATTGATGATAGGACTAGAGGTCTAAAGCCAGAGACAAAGGATTAAGTTAGGAACCATGAAGTGGTCCTTCCTACAAGAGATTATCCCATGATCAAACCAAACATTCCTACAATGCATTGATAGTTCTTTATTTGTTAATTTACACACAATTAATGATAAACTTGTTTAAAAAAGGTCCAACTTCATTTAATATACAAAATCTCCACCGTGTATATTCTATGCTTGAGAGTTGCCAAACCATTCAACTCAATCACAAGTACCTTGTAGATTGTATTTGTATCTACGGTCCTTATGAATTTAATAGTCAACATTCAGCGCAAAGAAAATTAGCTAACATTGCTAAGCATTTGCTTAAATAGTATATTTGAAATCTTCAGTAGTAGCTAAGTCAGAGAGACTAACATGCAACTGTTACCATTTCAGCAATTCTGAATCCAACTTAACTGAACAACACCGCTGAGCTTTAAAAAGAAATAATTGGCAAACTGTTGTAAAGATACAGGACATCCTTGTTCCTGTTTACCAATTCATTTATTTGACATTTACTTACACTTTATGACACCACAAAAATGTTTAGAATAAATACTTCACAAGTTACAAACATCATCAGGACACACGATAAAACTAATAAGACAAAAATCCAAACATTTTCTGTTGACTCAAAATCATCACAAATTATCAAAATACTAGACAGGTAAAGGCAGAGACCTGCCAATATATGAAGCAAGTGCTTGCCAACAGGAGTGGTCCAAGATGCTGAAAACAAGTATCTACAGTCACAATTTCATTTCTTTTAGCAAAATCCCAGAATAAACTGTCTAGTATTCAGACAGCAGAGAAATGTGTGTTTGAAGAGCTAAGTAAACATTTTCAATTCCAGTTGGTAATTGGTGGTTGACATTAAAAGGGTTGGAAGTGGTACACCTCAGCTATTTATCTTAGCAAAGGACAGTTTTCACTGACCAACTAAAATTAACCAGTAATTCAGTTTTCATTTGCTTACAACTCTATTCACTCATGTGTAGTTCTGGGGTTCAAAGTTCATTGTTCCATGACATAATTCTCCTTCAAGATGCCCAGAACGATTAACGCAAATAGATGGAATAAGCTAAGAGATTCTTTTTTTTTCCATATTAAGATCAGGGGCACTGGACATAAAATGAATCCAAACTTTTACCACAAATTGCTCATACCTGTCACACATTTTTTAAAAAAAACTGAAAAAATGTTTTAAAAAGACTGAGGGTCAATTAACACTGAAAAGAAAATCAGGTAGCTACCATCTTTCTTAAAATGACAAACAGTTTCAGACTAGGACAGGGCTTTGTTCACAGTTCCCGTCTCAACTTAAGGAAGCTTTGCAATGGATAGATGAGATTAGATTCCCTACAATGTGGAAACAGGCCCTTCAGCCCAACAAGTCCACACTATGCTTTTAAACTTGGGATAATTTAAGGAACACATACACCAACACTGTTGGGCAAGGAAACCAAAATGTTCTTGGCCTGGATATTTTCAAATCAACCTGTTCAGCGATGCTATTGTATACCACCAGAGCAGATCGGACTTGAACCCAGAACACCTGACAGAGGTAAAGACACAACCACCGCATTAGAGATGTTAAGGCTCTGGTTCTGGATTGCTCAGCCAAATGGGATTCAATCAGCCTCTGATCAATCATTTGTTGTTATTCACAGTCTATTCAATGGAAGCCATACTGTCCATCTTTCCTCCTAGCTTACAGCAGTACTAAGAGCAAATTTAAATTGGAATGGTTGATGAGGGCATTAGTGGAGGGGCTTTCTGTATGACAGCTGTTAACATTAGATTTCTGCACAGAATCAGAATCCCAACAACATGGAAGCAGGCCATACAGCCCACTGTGTTCACAATGCCCCTCCGAAGAGCATCCCACCCAGATTCACCACCCCACCCCAACCCATGGCTAACCCACCTAATCTGCACATCTTTGGACTGTGAGAGGAATTCAGGACACCCAGAGGAAACCCACACAGACATGGGGAAAATGTGCGAACTCAACACAGTCACCCCAGGCTGGAATCAAACCCAGGTCCCTGGTGCTGTGAGGCAGCAGTGCTAACCACTCAGCCACCGTGCATTTGCAAGGAAACCATATGACTCAAGTTAAAGGGAAACAAAAACATGGAGTTTGGTTCTGTTCAAAATACTTTGTTTCCCATGTTTGGAAACGACTTTAAGACGGTCAGCATAGAGTGCCAAACAGCACTCTCCTGGACAGGGTTCTCCAAAGTCATCTATTACAGGTGAATAGTTTTGTGTATCCAGACAGACTTAAATGGAAAACACGGCCATGGTATGTAACTGTCCAATGCTAGGAAACCATTCTCAGGCAATAAGCAATTCCATGCTTTTGCTTGAAGGAGCATTCCACCATGTCTTCCCATTCCCAAATGTACATTGACATTCACAAACAATACCGGAATACAAGAAATAACACAAAGTTGATATTGCTTATTTTCTCATTCCTCCAAATAAAATTCACACTTAATGTTAACATGAGTGAAATCCATAATTGTCAAAACCAACCCCATCCCCAAACCTTTTATAACAACGAGTCTGTGCATAATAATCACAAATTCTGTGGGGCACAGTTAGCCAACTAAAAGTCAAGCTCAACGAAACCTGAAGAATAACAAGAAGCTTGGCGAGAAAGTTAAACAAAGCATATGACAATACAATTTTACAACCCATAGAAAATGATATATCCAAAGTCACTGATTTAACTGTTGCACAACTTGACAGGGTGGTGAAGGCAGTATTCGACACACTTGCTTTCGCTAGTCAGTGCAATGAGTACGGGAGTTGGAACGCCATGTTGTAGCTGTACAGGACATTGGTGAGGCCACTTTTAGAATACTACATTCAAATCTTGGCTCCCTGCTTTGGAAAGGTTGTTAAACTTGAAAATTTTCAGAAAGGAATTGTAAAGATATTACAGGGATTGGAGGGTTTGAGCTACAGGGAGAGGCTCAAGAGGCTGGGACTCTTTTTTTTTCCCTAGAGCAGATGTTGAGGGGTGACCTTTTAGAGGTTTATAAAATCATGAGACATGGATAGGCTGAATAGTCAATGTCTTTTTTCCAGGTAGGGGAGTCCAAGTTTAGAGGGCAGAGCTTTAAGGTGAGAGGGGAAAAGATTTAAGGGCAACATTTTCACAGAGGTTGGTCCATGGATGGGAACGAGCTGTCAGAGGCGGTGGTGGAAGTGCATACAATTACAACATTTAAAAAAGACATCCAGATGGGTACATAAATAGAAGGGTTTAAGAGGGATGTGGGCCAAATGCAGGTAAATGGGACTACATTAATTTAGAATATCTGGTCAGCACAGACAAGTTGGACTGAAGGATCTATTTCCATTCTATACAACTCTGACACTGACTTAATGTTTGCTATTTGCCACTTTTTCCCCCATTTTTCATCTTCTCTAGCAAGTCACACTGACATTCTCTTGGTCTGCAAAACATCAAGCCTGGCAAACTACAAAAAGATTAAAAATCACAACACCAGGTTATAGTCCAACAGGTTTAATTGGAAGCACACTAGCTTTCGGAGCGACGCTCCTTCATCAGGTGATTGTGATGAAGGAGTGTCACTCCGAAAGCTAGTGTGCTTCCAATTAGACCTGTTGGACTATAACCTGGTGTTGTGCGATTTTTAACTTTGTACACCCCAGTCCAACACCGGCATCTCCAAATCATGACTACAAAAAGATTAGTTATCTCATGAGTAAAAAAAAAGTTCCTACTAGTCAGTGGTGGAACTAAAAGATGTCCAATTCTACTGAGGTAACAACTTTTTAAAAATCCTATCAAAGAACACACAGTGCAAGCCAAATTTTACAGCACTAAAAATTCCATTTAGGTGACAAATAAATTCTGCTGTATCAGCATTTGAATTGTTACAAGTCAGACATGACCATTCTTTTGCAAAATACCAAGATTATTCTGGTGTTAATAGCTTCCCTTTACATCCAGCTTTTCTATTCCAATAAACTAATTGTTTTCAATACTTTACATTAGTTGGACTGGGACAAATTAATTTTCCTGCCCATCCAATTTTGATTGCAATCTGCATCTCACTTCAACTGAAAAGATTAAATGTTAAATGGAGATAGGGGAAGGACTAAGACAATATTCTAGACCATGGTCCGTTGAGCTTCAATTACATCCACAGAAAATTCTTCGGAGCTGTTGATTCTAGGGAAGCAAGATTCCAACAGGTCTCTGTCTTTCATGCTTGTACGTAGCTATCAAAAAATGATAATCTTTCTGGGTGTTCTTCGTGCATTTCAATTCATAACATTTCCCTTGGAAGTTTACTCCAGCTCACTTCTATTGAGCAGTGCAGATTTGAGAGCTATCAGTGGTGGAGAATCAGACATCGGAGCTAATTCAGATTCCAAATTCCACTCCCCACCCAAGCGCTCCTTTGTATTATCTATTGTACCCCCCCCCCACCCTGAGCCCACCAGAGTGATCAGGACAAATTTGGCTGCCTGCAATGCCAAATGCAGTAACAGGGCCTTAACAAGCCCTTACATTGAATCTATTTGGATTCAGCTGGCTACCCGCTGCAAGCTAGTGGGTTGCTGATCAACTCTTCCATAATGGCTCAGCACATGTGTTAAGTAGACAGCAACATGTTTCAGTGCAAGCACTATCCAAAACACTACCATCAAGACGACATGCAGGCAGTGTTACATCAGTGCTTTACAAACTTTACCCCTCACATTTAAGTGAGAAAACTCTAAATATGATTTCTCAAATCACAAGGGATAGAGTAGGTGGAAGTAGACAGAGAGAGGCAGGGGGACTGGCTCTGAACGCAGGTGCCTATTACAGTAGGTGCTCAGCTGTTCATGCTCTCAGGAAACCATTGCTGCAGAAGAACTTGCAACCTCAAAGCTGAAATTTTGGGAAGCTCCAAGTTAGATGAAGGAGTTCCACGCAGAGCAGCTGAGACCAGTTGCACAAAATAACTTGTCCCAGTGGAAGTGTTTCTGCACTAGTTTGTCATTGTAATTCTGCATTCAAAAGGGCACAATGAAAGTGAATGGGAATCCTCCAATACATATTTATGAGAAGCAAAGAATTATACCAAATTGTGTCAAATGTTTAGTGCATTGACAAGAAAAATCAGCTCTTAATACCATTTTTGTGATATATTCAAATCAACTGTCTATTCAGCAATTTACAACCATCAGTACTATATCTCAGTACAGTAAGCAATGAACTGCTGCAAACTGAAAACATTTCACCAAAATATGCAAACTTCAAATCACCTTTCTGAATAAAAAAAAAGCTCCTGAAAAATCAGCAGCTTTCCCAGCCTACTCCTCAAACACCATGTCTCTTTAAGAATTAAAGATTTCACTATCTTTAATCCCTCTAGTCCAAACAGGTTGATTCCTTTGAAATCATGAGTGGCAGAATGTGATCTGAAACCCAGTAGAGGGGACAGGGCAGAAGGTGTGCGGAAAAACGCAGCTACGTTTTGACCACAACAAAAAAAAATGGAGGCCCCTACAAACGTAACACGATGCTTCAAATGGTGAATTATATCTTCATCGCTCCAAGTCCTGCAGTTATGATTTCACACCATCAGGAACAAAGGAACACAGTTTACAGGCACCACCCCTCACAATTAGATTTTCGGGAGCTATTTACTTTGAAAATCACCCCGACCACGGCCAGCTTCTCATTCTTCAAAAACAAAATGAAAACATTTGCAAGTGGCAACCACCCTTTACTGCAACGTGAGAGTCGGGCTATTTATCGTCGACATGGCATGTCAGAAGTACTTGGGGGCAAATCAGCACGTTATTAAAGGTTTCCCACAGCCCCGAAATCATGGCACAAAACACACCAAAACCTGGAAGCACCTGTTGCTGGTTTTGTTTCCTACAGCGAGTAGGAATGCAAGATCATCCACCGAATTTGGACAGAACATCAACTGAGAAATAAATCTGTGCAATTTGCATTTTTTATTTAAAAAGGGGGTGGGGGCAGGTACAGATGCGTTAACAACAAACCAATCCATTCCCTCTCGGGTTTGCAGAGTCGCTGCTTCATCCACCACCCAGAGCACCGAGGGTCCTGCGATCTCCTTTGTACCACCCTTCCCTTGCCATGCCCTGCCCAGCCCCAGCCCCAGCGTGTGGCCTAACCCTCAATGGTCAGTCAGCCAGCAGCAGACTCCAGGTGGGGCTGGGCTGGGCTGGGCTGGGGGACTAGGCCCCGCGGAGAGGGAGTGCAGACACACCGGGGGAGGGGAGGGGGGAGAAACACCACGGCCCCGGGGCCTCGGGCTCACTTACGATGGTAACGCTGGCCTTGCGCAGGTCGCGGTTCTCCTCCTGCAGGGCCTTGCACTTGAGCTTGTAGGTCTCCAGCTCGATCTTCAGCACCTTGTTCTCCTGCTGCAGCGAGGCCAGCCGGTTGCTCAGCTCCTCCAGCTTCGAGGCCGAGATCACGATACCGGCCTTGGAGGCGGCCGATGAGTTGGAGGGCGGCAGCGCCGACGAGCTGCCCACCGCATCCGTGTCGCTCTCGCTGGCGCTGTCCGCCATGTTGGAGCCCACTCGCGCTGCCTGATCCTGGCTTGTGGAGGGAGGGAAGGAGGGGCGGGGCGGGGCGCGAGGGAGGGGGCGGGGTTACGGGGGTGGGCGGGGCCGCCGGTGAGGCCACCGTCTGGGCAGGGAGGCGGGGCGAAGGCAAAAGGCGTGACTTAGCCCACGGGGCGGGGGTGTTGAAACAGGAGAGTGGGAGAGCGGGACGGGTCATGATGGGCGGAGCGTTGGCCAAGGGGGCGGGGCGATTAGCGGCGCTGGTGACGTGCAAGGGGCGTCGCAAGGAGAAGGCGGGGCCTAAGGTGAACGGCCCGTCAAAATGGTGGGCGCGGCATAACTATGGGGCGGGGCCTACGAGGAAGAGGCGTGGCTTTGCCCGTTACGGGCGCGGGTGTGCCCGATAGGGGTGGGACTTGGAGGGAACGTCAGACAATAATGGGCGGGGGCTAGCAATGGAGGGGGCAAGGCCTGCAGTGTAGGGGCGGGATTGGCGTCCTGGGGACCTTGTTTGGATGGGAGGGGTCTCTGCTGGAGCTGCGGGGCCTGTATTGTCGTGTTGTAGGGGCGTGGTCAGCGTTGTAGGGCGGGGCTGTATTATAGGGGGCGTGTTGTCTGGCGTGGTCTGTATTTCTACGGCGCGGTGTGAATTGCAGGGGCGTGGTTTGTATTGTGTGGGCGTGGTCTGCATTGCAGGGGGCGTGGTCGGTACTGCGGGGGCGTGGTTTGTATTGCAGGGGCGTGGTTTGTATTGCAGGGGCGGGGTCGATGTGGATTGATGTCAGGGTTTGCTAATTTGGGTTATTGCTTCCCTCTGGCTCTAAGTGAGCTGGCTCATGTTAGGGCAGGTAGATGAGTGATAGCTTGGACAAGGAGGAAGACTCAAAGGGGCACCTGAAATGAGCAGTGAGCTGTGGGGCAGTTTAGAGAGTAAGTTCTAGAACTCCAGATCATGGTGCAGCCCCCAACATTGTGAAGTGGTACCAGTAGGAAATGCTCAAGTGGCCAGAACTGGAGGAGCACAACTTTATCAGAGTGCTGTAAGGTTAGTGCAGAAGACTCCAGGAATGATGAATAGTCTCTGGACTTAAAATGTTAACTCAGCTTCCTTTCTGCAGATGCTGCTAGACCTACTGAGTTCCTCCAGCAATTTCTGTTTCTGTTTCAGGTCTCTAGCATCTGCAGTTCTTTGTTGAATTTTAATGATAATCTCTTTTTTAAATTTGTGATTTAAAATTTTAGGTCAGTATTAGACAGGAATGATGTGAGCGTGAGACTTGGTGCAAGTAAGGATTCAGGTAGGAGAGTTTTGGAAGGTTTGAAGTTTAGATGTAGGGAGTTGGTGAGGAGTCATGCTGGATGTCATTACGAAGATGGAGATAGTCCTCATGATGGGTGTAAATATATGGTCAGAGCAGGACTGGCACTCCCTCGAGGCAAACGAGACACAGCCTTTTTTAAATTTATTCACTCACAGAATGAGGGCATCTCTGGCTGGGCCAGCATTTATTGCCCATTGCTAATTTTCCAGATGGCAGTTAAGAGTCAATGACATTGCCCTGGACCTACAGTCATGTGTAGGCCAGACCAGGTCAGGACAGCAGTTTCTGTCCCTCAAGGGCATTAGTGAACTGGATGAGTTTTCTTTTTCTCCTAACAATTAGCAATGATTCATGGTCATCATTCAGACTTTTGTTATTTTTTACTGAACTCAAACACCCCCATCTACCATGGCAGGATTCAAACTCAGGTCCCCAGAAAATTTGCTTGTGTCTCTGGATTAACAGTCCTGTGATAATACCACTAGGTAATTAACTTCCCTTAGTTCTACATTTTGCCTAATACCACACAATTTGAGGAGGATGGTGTGACAAACATCTAGCAGCTTTTTAAAGAATCAGACGTGAAGACAGCTATTTTAACAAAATAAGCCCCATCATTATTTAACAGTAAATACAAGGCAAGAAACTCCAACTCCCATCAACACAAGGTGCCATCATATAGTGGCATCCAGAACGTTGCTAGCCAACCAAATGCAAGATTACTTGCACCGCGAAACGTCAGGTAGATTCCAATTGACTGGGATTTTGGTGGGTGGCAATGGTAGTTAAGGTGTTTGAAATTCTTTAAGGGATCAGCTATGGGCAGTGAGCAATCATCAAACTGTGATGGGTGTGAGTGAGTGTTTGGATCACTTTGTTCGGTCAGTGACCTTTTAAAGTTTTCTGCAAACATTCTCACATTCTTTCTGTGACTGGAAGTTTAACATCAGAGTTTGAACCGACATCCCATTCAGGTGTATTCGCACAGCAAGGAGTTTGAGTTCCACCTATGGAGGCCGTGAAATTCCTTGCTGACATGTTTCCTAAACTGTCCCTTATAAAGGTTTATAAAATCATGAGGGGCTTAGATAATGTGAACAGCGAAGCTCTTTTCCCCATGGTAGGGGAGTCCAGACTAGTGGCATACGTTTAAGGTGAGAGGAGAAAGACATTTAAACGGGACCTGACAGGAAACCTTTTCACGTGGAGGATTGTGTGTATCTGGAACAAGCTGCCAAAGAAAGTGGTAGAGGATGGTAACAATGACAACATTTAAAAGACATTTGGATAGGTACATGGATTGGAAAGGTTTATGGGATATGGGACAAACACAGGCAAATGAGACTTGTTCAATTGAGAATGCATGGATGAGTTGGGCTGAAGGGCCTGTTTCCGTGCTATATGACTGTCAATAGCTGAAATGTGACATTTGGGTCTGGTTTCACAGCTTGTTGCCAGGGAGAAGGGTGGATTGGTGAATAGGTAATGGAGGTTATAGCAGGAATGAATGACTTGCTTCAGTATCCTCAATATTTAATTGAAGGAAAAGGTGTTACTTTTCACTGAACAGCATCTTTTGCAGAAATTGGCAGCTCATGCAATGAGCAAGGTTTCAGTGCCCCTGTCATTTGAAAGGAAGATGGACTAGCTGTTAGAGGTAGCTGACATTAGAGCAAGTGGCAAGTTAAAATGTCATAATAGATTGCTGAGGTCATGTCCTCTAGTCACATGTTCAAATCATACCCGGAATCCGAGAGGAATATCCAGACTTTCTTTTCGATGGTTTGCTTTATTTTTTATGATTGTAGGCTGGAGATAGGCATTACCTGGATCAGTCACACCATTGTGGTATGTGACATGCTTGAAGGCCCAACTAATCTTTTTGGTGTCTATTTTATCCACCTACACAAACATGTAGAAACATGAGAATTCAATGGGAATTCAATGAGAAACAAAACAATTAAAAATGTCACAAAGAAAGAAAGGAAAGAAGAAATAAACTAGCATTTGTAGTCCCATCTTTCACAGTCTTAGGTCATCTGCAAGTATTTTGCTTGGTTGATTGATCAATCTGCAGGTACAATCAAACTGGAAAACTAAACATCATCTTTAATGTGCATTGCTCCCCTTCTTAGTCCAATTCGTGGCCGATTAACTGCAGTGGTTACAGTAGGCATGCTCCAGAGGCCAAATCATAATTCAAGAGTGATTATGACATGACTCAGTCCTAGTGTAGAGTACCCCTGTGGAGAAACGCCACCACAAATAACACTCTCACTGAGTTAAATGACAAGGCTTCACACTTGCACACTCCCCACATAATGAATTCCTGGCCTCAGAGATGCAACTTGGAAAAACTGCTAACTTTAAAGGCAGAGTTGTCTCCCCAGTGAGAAAATTAGAAGAGCTATCTGTCAGAATATGTCACTTATTGGTTCCATTCTAATTGGAGCTTCTTACTAAAAGACAGTACTGCTGAGAAAAATACCATTTATAGACCGTTATAAAAATCAATCTGATGTAAATATCAGCCCTTGATGTTTGGCATTAAAAGTTATAATTGTTTGTGCACCTCATGTACAATTCTAGTTCATTTTGTTTAAACAGAATAATTTCATCACAAAAATACAATCCCTGAAAATATTCATTATTTAATTCTAGTGTACATCTATAAATAAATGCTTAACATGTATGATTTTTTTCATTTATTTAAATAAGTGAGCTGATCAAATCATAAACAATAAACCATGTTGTGGATAATCAATCAGTTAACCAGTTGCTGTAGTTCATTCATTTCAGGGCATGTTTAGAACGGTGGGATTTCAGCCAATTGACAAGGCTTTATGACCAATGAAAGAATGGCTGAAATTCAGGTTACCGACATGAAGATGCCTTCAAGAAAGGATAACAAGCTGGATGTTGCAGCATTAACCAAGAAGGCAAATTCTGGTGGAGCATCAAGAGAACTTGATATTTCTGGGTAAATAGGTTAAAGAAAAAAGTGGAGTATGATATCCAATAGAGGCAAACAAAGTAGTGACCTCACTTGGATAGGAATGTGACAGAATGGTGGTTTTCCTGATGACCAGGGAGTCATAATCTATGGAATACGGAATAGGCCTTAAAACATTTATGACTGAAATGAGAAGAAATTTCTTCACCGAGAGAGTGGTCAACCTATAGAATTCTCTGCCATAGAAAGTGGTTGAGGCCAAAACAGTGAATGTTTTCAGGGAGGGGATAGATACAGTTCTTAGAGCTAGAGGGAGAAAGTGAGAACAGAGCAGGCTTGAAGGGCCAAATGCCCTACTCCCGCTTCTATTTTCTATGTTTCTATGATTTCACCCTCACAGCTACCTGACTGTATACCTTTAGAGAAGTGAAGAAAGAACGATATTGAAAAATTTGAGGTGATATTGAAGGGTATGATCAAAATTCCACAGCATCTGACACCTGAACTCAATGATAAAATTACCAAACTACACTGATTTGCCACGGTGCGTAGAGAATTATGGCAACACCAATGAACTTGCCACACGTCAAGAATCAAGACCATTGGCAAGATTGCTGAGAAACAATTCTCATAAACAGCACTGGCTCACAAAAAAATGCAGTTCCATACTGTGAATGGCAGATGGCACAAAATTGTAATCTGGGGTGATATTCGCGCAAAAGCCCTCTACTGGGGAGAAACTCTAGAAAGGCGTTGTCTTCCACATGCATTAGAAAGGCTGAATGGATGAAGGCTACCATGAGAGGTGGATCGAATACAAATGGAATTTGAGACCAGGAAGACTATGCGAAAAACAAACTTTTTTTTTGTCTGGAGAGGCCTGTATTTGTACACTGAGTGGTCAGGAATGTGCTGCCTGATTGTGCAGTAGAGGCAGATTCATCCATGGCTCTCACAAGGAAATTGGACTGTTATCTGACAAGGAAATAATATGCGGGGGATGTTCAAGGGGGTTTGAGCAAACAAAAGTATTTGTGGAGCATAGCTGCAAGGCAATATAGCATTTCTAAGACTGGAGAGAGAGATTGACATTTGGAGAGGCATTATGCAACGTTGCTGTAAGGCAAAGTATTTTCTCAACAAAACAGGATAAGGAAGCATTGTCAATCTATATTGTGAAAGTGGTTGTTATAAATCAGACCAAACTATGTGGTAATTCAGATCAAACTGTGATTATGCCACATCTAATGCTGCAGTCCTGTAATAATGCATGACTCAACCTAGCATGATGCTGACTTTGATTTCCATGAAAGTTACAGGAAAATATATTTCTATATGAGTATACATCTGTCTTCAAACTAAGAATGGCCATAACCAAAGCCATGATTTTTTTCGTTGATCACATTTGAGCAATCTGGTTGGTTTCATTGGAGAGATATGGATGATGTCACACAGCTGGCTCCATTTGGCCAGTAGGGTATGTAACAATTGTCAGAGCTGCATTTGTGAAAAACAGTAAAGCCATTCAGGGGGTTTTATGCTTTATGTTTGTCACTGGTTGTACCAGATTTTCTCAAGTGAGCCTCATTTCTCAAAGTATATAATTTATACTGAGACCAGCCTGTGATTCCCATATCCCATGAACAAAAGTTGCCTCATTTGCCTGTTCACAAAAAAAGACTTACAATTAGAAAAAAACACCTTCAGGATATCTCAAGTCTCTATACAGCACGATGGAACACTTTAGATGGTCAGTCCCTGTTGTAGAATAGTTAACTGTATTTTGTGGGAGGCAGTGGGTCATGTCATTGGACACATAGTCCATATTCTGGTCACGAGTTCAAACCCCTGTGTGGCAATTAGTGAAATTTGAAATCAGTATAATTTAGAATTGTAAAAAAATGGTCTAGCTTAATGGTGACCATCTAAGCATTGTCAATTGTCTTAAAACCCCCACTGCTTCACTGATGTGCTTTGGGGAGGGAAATTTGTCGATCTTATCGATCTGGCCTACATATGTTCCAGCAATGTAGGTGACTCTTAGCAACCCTCTGAAAGAGTTTAGCAAACCACTCTGTTGTATCAAATTGTGGCAACGTGTAACGGAAGGATTGAAACTGGCTGAGGCACTAGGCATCAACCTCATCACTGGAAATAACAACAGCAAAAACAAAGCTCTGTCAACACTGCAAAGTCCTCCTTACCAATGCCTTTTTCTTATTTATTCATTCACAGGATGAGGGCATTACTGACTAGGCAGCACTTATTGCCCATCCCTAATTGCACAGAGGGCAGTTAGGAGTCAACCTAATTGCTATGGGTCTGAGGTCATATTTGGGTAAGGGTGGCAGTTTCCTTCTCTAAAGGACATTTTTTTCAGACAATTATAAATGGATTCATGATCATTAGATCCTTAATTTTTTTTTTAGAAATGATTTCAAATCTTACCATCTGTTGTGGTGGGATTCAAACCCAGGTCCTCAGAACATTACCCACTCTCTAGATTAGTAGTCCACTAGGCTGTCACCTCTCACCTCTGGGGCTCTGTGCCAAAGCTATCAGGCAGACTAGTCAAGCAACAGCCTGACATAATCATATCATTGACTCATACAGACAATGTCCCAGATATCACCATCCCAGTTCATGGTTAGGTCCTGTCCCACTACCAGGACAGAACCAGCAGAGGTGGCAGCACCTTGGTAAAGTTGCGAAGGAGTTATCCTGAGAGTTCTTAATTTTGACTCTGGACCTTACAAAATCTCATGTCAGCAGGTCAAACATAGTTAAAGAAACCTCTTGCTGATTATTACCTCCTGAACTGCTGAGATAAATCAGTGCTCCTCTTGGTGGAAGCACTGAGGGTAGAAAGGACACCAGATGTACTCTGGATGAGGACTTCAGCATCAATGACCAAAGGTTGCTGTCTGGTAACCCACCCAAGCTGGCTGAACCTTAAAGGACAATAGCCACTAGACTGCAGCAATTAGCAAGGGAACCAATAAATAGGAAAAATGTTTTCACCAATCTATCTATGACTGTATTAGTAAGAGAGACCACTTCATGGTCATTGGGGAGACAAAATCCCATATTGACATCAAGGATACCCCCTAGCATGTTGTGTGGCACTATCACTGTGATCCACTGCCTCCCACAAAATACAAAATACCCTCAGTGCTTCCACTAAGAGGAGCACTGATTTATCTCAGCAGTTCAGGAGGTAATAATCAGCAAGAGGTTTCTTTAACTATGTTTGACCTGCTGACATGAGATTTTGTAAGGTCCAGAGTCAAAATTGAGAACTCTCAGGATAACTCCTTCGCAACTTTACCAAGGTGCTGCCACCTCTGCTGGTTCTGTCCTGGTAGTGTTTTAGCACTATCACCGTGCTAAATGGGACAGACGCCAAACAGATCTGACAACTCAAAACCGGGATTTATGAGACACAGTGGACAATCAGCAGCTGAAGAATTGAATTCAACTATAATTTGTAACCTCGTGGCCCAGTATACTCCCTTCTCAACAAATACCATCAATCCTGTGGATTAGCTCTGGTTCCATGCAGAGTGCAGGAAGTGCCAGGAGCAGCACGGAGGCATTCCTAAAAATGAGGTGCCAACTTGCTGAAGCTACAGCACCAAATTATTTACATTCCAGACAACATCAGTAAGTGATAAATAGACCCAAGTGATTCCATAATTAAAGGCTTGGAGATGCCGGTGTTGGACCAAGGTGGACAAAGTTAAAAGTTGTGAATGGTGGTGGACAATTAAACAGCTAACAGGAGATGAAGGCTCCAAAAGTATCCCCATTCTGAGTGATGGGCAAGCCCAGTACATCAGTGTGAAAGATAATGCGAAAGCTTTTGCATCAATCTTCAGGCAGAGACACAAAGTGGATGATCCCTCTTTGCTTCCACCCGAAGCCCCCAATCTCACTGATGACAGTCTTCAACCAATTTGATTAGTTCCATGTGATACCAAGAAACAGCTGGAGGCACTTGATACCACAAAGGTTTTGGGCTCTGGCAACATTCTGGCAATGGTCCTGAAGGCTTGTGGTCCAGAACTCGCTGTGCCTCTAGCCAAGTTGTTCCAGTCCAGCAGCAACACTGGAATCCATATGATAATGTTGCAAATTACCCTGTTACATCCTATACATGAAAAGCAGGACAAACCAGCGACAGTCAATTGCTGCCCTAACAAGCTGCTCTAGTTTGTGATAGAATGGACCATTGACAGAGCTACCAATGAGGCACTTCATAGAATCCATACAATGTGAAAGCAGGCCATTTCACCCATCAAGTCCACAATGACTCTCCAAAGAGCTTCCCAACCAGACCCTCTCCTTACGTATTTCCCATAGCTAGCCCACTTACCCTGCACATCCATGAACACAATGGACAATTTAACATGGCCAATCCACCTACCGTGGACTGAGAGGAAACTGGAGTGCCCAGAGGAAATCTATGCAGACAAGGAGACAATGTGCAAACTCTACACAGACAATTACCTGAGGGTGGAATCGAACCCGGGTCCCTGGCACCGTGAGGCAGCAGTACTAACCACTCAGCAACCGTGCTGCCACTCGTAAAAGAATAAACTTATGCTCTTTTTGGGTTCCACCAGGGCCACTCAGTTCATAGCCTCACCTTCCACCCCACCAACCTCTGGATACAATGCATCATCCTGCGCCATTTCTACAATCTACAGTTAGACCCCACCAACAGAGATATCTTTCCCTCCCCACCTCTCTCAACATTCAGCAGAGACCATTCCCTCCATGACTCTCTTGTTAGGTTCGGCACCTTCCCTTATCACCACAAGAGGTGTAAAATCTGCACCCATACTTTCCCCCCCTCACCTCCATCCAAGGCCCCAAAGGATCCTTCCACATCTGGCGGAGATTTTCCTGCATCCCCAAACAGCTCAGCTACTGTGTTCGTTGCTATCAATGTGGTCTCCTCCACACTGGGGAGACAGGACACCTGCTTGCAGAATGCTTCAGAGAACATCTCCGACACACACAAAAATCAACCCCACTGTCCTTTGGCCGAACACATCAACTCCCCCTCCTACTCTGCCAAGGACAAGAAAGTCCTGGGCCTCCTCCATCGCCAAATTCTAGCCACCCAACACCTGGAGGAAGAACACCTCATCTTCTGCCTTGGGACCCTCCAACCACATGGGTATCAATGTCGATTTCACCAGTTCCCTGATCTCCCCTCCCCCGATCTTATGCCAGAGCCAACCCTCCAACTTGGCACCACCCTCTTGAACTGTCCTACCTGTCCATCTTCCTTCCCACCTATCCACTCCACCATCCTTTCCAACATACCACCTTCACCCCAACTTCATCAATCTACCGTACTCTCATCTACCTTCCAGCCCCAGCCCCGTCCCATTTATCTCTCAACCCTCTTGCCCCCACAACCCTCCCCTCGTTCCTGATGAAGGGCTTATGCTCAAAACATCGATTCTCCTGCTCTTCAGATACTGCCTGATTGACTGCGCTTTTCCAGCACCACACGTTTTGACTCTGATCTCCAGCATCTGCAGTCCTCACTTTCTCATTGCGTTACAACCCAATGTAGAGAAGCTGAACTGCCTCCCTTCTGAACTCTATTCCTGAGTAGGTTACAACAGAAACAAAAACATAAATTGCTGGAGAAACTCAATGGGTCTGGTAGAATCTATGGAGAAAAAGCAAAGTTCATGCTTTGAGTCCAGTGACCCTTCTTCAGAATGGGTTTCCAACAGAGTTTGAATCTAAAAGAATATTGCGTGCAATTCTGGTCTCCCTGCTTTGTGAAAGATATTGTTAAACTTGAAAGGGTTCAAAAAAGATGAACAAGGCTGTTGCCAGGGTTGGAGGGTTTGAGCTTTAAGAAGACACTGAATAAGGTTGGGTTATTTCTCTTGGAGTGTGGAAGGCTGAGGGGTGACCTTATAGAGGTTTATACAATCATGAAGGTCATGTATAAGGTAAATACTCAAGGTAGTTTTCCCAGGGTAGGGGAGTCCAAAACCAGAGGGTGAAGGGTTAAGATGAGAGGGAAACTTTTTCGCACAGATGCTGATGCATGTATGGAATGAGCTGCCAGATGAAGTGGTGGAGACTGGTACAATTATAGCATTTAAAAGGCACCTGGATGGGTATATGAATATGACAGGTTTAGAGGGATATGGGCCAAGTGCTGGCAAATGGGACTAGATTAGTTTAGGATATCTGGTTGACATGGACAGGTTGGACTGAAAGGTTTGTTTCCATGCTGTACAACCTTCTGACTCTATGACTCTAAGATCATCTTGACAATTCAATAAATATGCACTTTGCCATGCGCAGCTTGGTTCGAGAAACTAGCCAGTAAGTTAATAAGTAAAGATTTAGTCTTAATTTTAAAGCTCAGGCAAAGCTGCAGTAATTAGTAACAAAAAGTTTGAATCAAATACATATAACCAACCAGCGACAAATGCAAAAAACAATACCCGATTCCACCTCTGCCCTTTCCATCTAAAACACTAAAACTCTGCAGTGTATCAGATATGAAAACTTGGCCAAGGATTGTGTAGTCAGCAAAGAAAATTGTCCATGAGTTGGCTTGTTTACAGCTACATGGCTACGTTCCATAGGAACTGCAGGTATTCAACTTTCTCACTGCAGTTGGGTTGGGACAGTTCTCTTAATTTTCTGAAGACAGTGGTGTCAATTTGAATTCCCTTAAGTACTCGCAGCTTGCAGCAAATGAGGACTTATGTTGGGCCTTCAAGTCACAATTGATGAGCGAGGTTTAAAAATAATGAAAGTAGTTTAACACAGTTGCACATTCGATCCTGTGGCAGAGTCTCAGACTGGTTAGATTAGATTCCTACAGTGTGGAAACAGGCTCTTGAGCCCAACAAGTCCACACCGACCCTCCGAAGAGCAACCCACCCAGACCCATTCCACTACATTTACCCCTGACTAATACACCTAACACTGCAGGCAATTTAGCATGGCCAAATTACCTAACCTGCACATCTTTGGACTGTGGGAGGAAACCAGAGCACCCGGAGGAAACCCACACAGACACGGGGAGAATGTACAAACTCCACAAAGACAGTTGCCTGAGGTGGGAATTGAACACGGGTCTCTGGTGCTGTGAGGCAGCAGTGCTAACCTCTCAGCCCCACTGGTAGTTCCAAACCCTGTAGCTTCTTTACACTCCCAGAACAGGGTAGTATGACCTCTCCCTGAGAGCTTTGTGGATTCCATGTTGCCCAAGAAGCATGATTTGGAGATGCCGGTGTTGGACTGGGGTGTACAAAGTTAAAAATCACATAACACCAGGTTATAGTCCAACAGGTTTGTTTGGGAGCACCAGCTTTCGGAGTGCTGCTCCTTCATCAGATGGTTGTGGAGTATAGGATCGTAGGACACAGAATTTATTGCAAAGGTTTACAGTGTGGTACAACTGAAATTATATATTGAAAAACCATAAAATGGTTTGTATCCTTCATAAATGCAACACTTTGATGCTGTAGGACGGTGAAGTTTGCTTTGAAAACTGTCCTCTTCAGAAAGTCCATAATACATACATATGTCCAACCAATGATGTTTGGAGAAACTAATAATATAGCCAATTGCATCATAAATTAATATACAAGACAATCTGTCCATTCCTGCAACTTAATGCATTAGCTCCTGGGCCAGAACTGCTTCTCATTGACATTTTCGATTGATTTTATTCAGTAATCCATTTGAAGACTGAACTGTCAATCGAAGCAAAAGCAAGGCAGCAGATTACTACCTGAATGATTGTAAACTGGGAGAGGGGAGTGTGTGCAGTGGGACCTGGATGTCCTTGTGCATCAGTCGCTGAAGGTAAGCACGCAGGTGCAGCAGGCAGTAAAGAAGGTAAATGGTATGTTGGCCTTCATTGTGAGAGGTTTCAAGTACAGGGATGTGCAGTTGCAGTCATTCAGGGCTGTGGTGAGGCCACACCTAGAATATTGTGAGCAGGTTTGGGGGTCTCCTTTTCTGAGGAAGGATGCTCTTGCTCTCGAGGGAGTGCAGAGAAGGTTTCCCAGGCTGATTCCGGGGATGGTGGGACTGATCTACGAGGAGAGATTGACGAGGTTAGGATTGTTTTCGCTGGAGTTCAGATGACTGAGGGAAAAACTCATAGAAACCTATAAAATTCTAACAGGACTGTTCAGGGTAGATACAGGGAGAATGTTCCTGATGGTGGGTGTGTCCAGAACCAGGAGTCACAGTTTGTGGATTCAGGGTGGATCATTTAGGACGGAGATGAGGAGACATTTCTTCTCCTCAATGAATGGTGAGCCAGTGGAATTCATTACCACAGGAAGTAGTTGATGCTAAAACATTGCATGTATTCAAGAGGCGGCTAGGTATAGTACTTGGGACGAATGGGATCAAAGGTCACGGGGAGAAAGTAGGATTAGGCTACTGAGTTGGATGATCATGATGAATGGTGGAGCTCGAAGGGCTGAATGGCCTCCTCCTGCTCCTATTTCCTATGCTTCTATGAAGTAAAATAACATAGAATCTTTTAATATTATATGACAATATTTTTAAAACTGTCTCATGCGATGCTAATTAGAGAGAAAACACATCTTTGGAATCTGCTTCCACATGTAAATGCTAATTAATACTGATTATGAAACAACAGGTAAGATATATTCTTGATTGACATAGGTTGGTTAACAAATATGCCATAAACAAAATCAACTTCACACTGAACTGTTAGCTTTAAAAGACACTGGAATTCATAATTCTGAGGATGTGATCTATTTATATTACTGTGATCAATAAAAGAGAACCGATGAAATGTAAATGACAGCCTGACAGTCAGGATATAGCACTTTGCATCATTAGCTTTCGTGAATCTTAAATATAAGTTTATGAGTAATTGTGCAAGACAATAAGATTCAAAGGCACTGTTGGCTTTCACAGGAATTAAGCATACAATGCAATTGGTCTCAAAAATCTTCCTTAGATTGTTCCATGCCTGGGAACAAGAGGCAGACAAAGCACATGATTAAATTGACAAAGAACTGCCGATATTGGAGATCTGAAACAAAAACTGAAATTGCTGGAGAAACTTAACAGATCGGGCAGCCTCCGTGCAAAGAAAACAGGGTTGTTGTTTTCGAGTCCAGTAGCCTGTCTTTAGAACTGACAGCATCTAGGAAAAATGGTATTTATGTTGATGACAAGGAGGAGGCGAGAACGAAGTAAGTGGATAGATGGAAACAGAGCCCAGAGAGAGAAAAAGATGTAGCCAGACAAGAAGAAGGGCTTATGCCCGAAACGTCGATTCTCCTGTTCCTTGGATGCTGCCTGACCTGCTGCGCTTTTCCAGCAACACATTTTCAGCTGGGAAAAAAGAAAAGCAGGAAAGGTGATAATGGGGTCTATGTATGGGTAAAAATGCGTTGGCTGTGCTAAAAGTAACCCCATGTCATGACTAGGAGTGTGGGGAATGAGGGGTTCAGGCTGTAAAATTATTGAACTCGATAATGAGTCCTGTAGCGCATCCTGACACCTGCTTGTACGACAAGAGTTTGGTTTTCCCTAGAACAGGTTTTCAGTGTTTCACCAGAGGCTATAGCTTGGGGCGCTACTCCACGTCAGGCCTCATGGCTGACCAGGAGGCAGTCTTATCATCTGCCATCAGCAGGTTAGAAGGTACAAGGGGAGTGGATTGAAAGCTTGGAGTAGAGCAGCTGAGGGCCAGAGCGGGCTAGAGACCCAGGGTGGAGTGGCTGAGTGTTAGAATGGAGTGGAGTGGAGTGTAGCGGGGACTAGTGTTGGACTGGGACTGGTGTAGGCAGTCAGCAGCTTGCGACCCTGGTCTGACCACATGTGGAAGCCCCCTGTGCTGATCAACTGCAATGTAATGCTTATCTGAAATCTGTTTGTCTGACTGTAATGTTTATCCATTTAACTTTATTTCTTATTTTCTAACTTATAGTATGAATCATTGTAATGTAAGGTAATGTAATTTTTCTTTAATTCTCTATTTTGTATCTAAGGTAGGTATATTGTACTTTAGATGATGTCATGAGGGGCAACACTGTACTCTTTTCACTGCACCCCCGTCCTTCTGTACTTGAGTACACATGATAATAAACCTAATTCTAAGCCCCATAATTCTAAGAAGAATTTACATAGTGTCATAGAGTTGTACAGCACGATAACAGACCCTTCGGTCCAACGTGTCCATGCTGACCAGATATCCTAAACTAATCTAGTCCCATTTGTCACCATTTGGCCCATATCCCTCTAAACCCTTACAATTCATGTACACATCCAGATGCCTTTTAAATGTTGTAATTGTACCAGCCTCCACCACTTCCTCTGGCAGCTCATTCCATACATGCACCACTGTCTTCGTGAAAAAGTTGTCCCTTAGGTCCCTTTTAAATCTTTCCCCTCTCACCTTAAACCAATGCCCTCTAGATTTGGACTCCCCCATCCCAGGGAAAAGACTTTGTCTTTTTACCCTATCCATGCCCCTCATGATTTTATAAACCTCTATAAGGTCACCCCTCAGCTCTGACACTCCAGGGAAAACAGCCCCAGCCTATTCAGCCTCTCCCTATAGCTCAAACCCTCCAACCCTGGCAACATTCTTATAAATCTTTTCTGAACCCTTTCAAGTTTCACAACATCCTTCCTATAGCAGGGAGACCGGAATTGCTTGCAGTGTTCCAAAAGTGGCCTAATCAATGTCCTGATCAGCCTCAACGTGACCTCCCAACTCCGACATGCAATGTTCTGACCAATAAAGGCAAGAATACCAAAAAGCTTCTTCACTATCCTAACTACCTGCGACTCCACTTTCAAGGAGCTATGAACCTGCACTCCAAGGTCTCTTTGTTCAGCAACACTCCCCAGGACCTCACCATTAAGTGTATAAGTACTGCCCTGGTTTGCCTTTCCAAAATGCAGCATCTCACATTTATCTAAATTTTACAGATTGATAATCAATCTGTCTGGCCATAATATCAGTGCCCATTTATTGGCCATCATGTCCTGGAGTGCAACTCAAACCAGAACTTCTGGCTGAGAGGCAGTGGCACTACCCAATGCATGAGAAGATTTCATCATCAAACGGCTTTTGTTTACAAGTTGTTCAGAACAATTTACAGTATTAGCAAATTACATTTATATCTTGTCTTTAATGTAATAAGACTTCCCAGGATGCTTGACAGGAGCATTAGAAACAAAATATGGCACATGAGAAGACACTAGGTTAGATGGTCAACAGCTTGGTCAAAGGAAATATCTTGAAATCTCTTGGCAATCTTGTCTCTGGATCTAATGCTCCAAACTTCAAATCCTCCTCCAGGACTTGTGCACAAAAATTAAGGCTAATACTCCAGAGCAGTGCTGAGGAAATGTTTGTGGCCAGAGATGCTGTCATTCAGATGAGATTTGGATTCAAATATTGAGTCAGAATTCACCATTTTGGCTGTCACACAGAGACCTGGCTGTAACACTTTGCATCAAATTCTGGCTTCGTTCTTTGCTTCATTTATGTTCCTCTGGTTGCAATGTACTGTTCCTTCAACAGGCTGTTGTCTGCTAATTGCACATCCGCATAACATTGCAAGAATACTGGAGGGTCACAGAATGCAAAGAA
This sequence comes from Chiloscyllium plagiosum, assembly GCF_037043375.1. Taxonomy (NCBI): domain Eukaryota; kingdom Metazoa; phylum Chordata; class Chondrichthyes; order Orectolobiformes; family Hemiscylliidae; genus Chiloscyllium; species Chiloscyllium plagiosum. The sequence continues at coordinate 56,407,834 of NW_028270160.1, forward strand.
TATAACAGAAAGGACTGATATAATACAAGATTTTCTAAAATAAAGAAAACAGAAAATGTTGGAGAAGGTCTGGCTGCATTTGTGGTGAGAGAGAAAACCAGCATTAATGTTTCAAGCCAAGTGGCTCTGCTTCAGAACTAAAAGGGACTGGGAAGTGGTTGTTTTTATGCTGTTGGGAGAGGGAGAGGAGGAGCAAGTGGGACCGATTGTGAGGGTGTCCAGAGCAAAAAGAGTGTGAATAGGGGTAAAGGAGGAATAGGCATGTAAAATAGGTGTTAATGATAGGTATGAAAAGGATAAAATGGGTCCACTGTACTGAGTGTAAAGCTAACAAGATGCAATAAGATATGGGGGGGTGGGGGGGCATGTAATGGAGACAAAGGACAGAGGTCATGCTCAGAATTTGCTGAACTCAATATTGAATCCTACGAGGTTGTAAAGTGTCTAAGTGAAAACTGAGATGATATTGCTCCAGGTTGCATTAGACTTCATTGGAACATTGGAACATTTCTGTCTGTGTGGAGTTTTGCACATTCTGCGTAGGTTTCCTCTGGGTGCTCCTTCAACAGGCTGTAGTCTGCTAATCACGCATCCAAAGTCCAAAGATGTGCAGGTTAGGTGAATTGGCCAGGATAAATTGCCCGTAGTGTTAGGTGCATTAGTCAGAGGGAAATGGGACTGGGTGGGTTGATCTTCAGAGGGTCAGTGTGGACTTGTTGGGCCAATGGGCCTGTTTCCACACTGTAGGGAATCTAAAATTGTACTTTGTCATTAAAGCAGGCCCATCGATGGAACTAAGGTGTTTTCTTGAAATGGCAAGCAACTGGGAATTTTGAATCGTCCTATAGACATATTCTGCAAATTGGTGACCAAAGCTGTGTTTGGTCTAGACTAATAGACTAGATTGAAAGAAATACTAGTAACATTTTACTTCACCTGGAAGGTGTACTTTGGTGCTTTGACACTGAGGAAGGAGGTGTTCAAAGGACATTGGTGAGACCGCCTTTGGAGTACTGTGTCCAGTTCTGGTCACCCAGTTACAGGAAGGATATTATCATTCCGGAGAGGATTCAGAAGAGATTTACTGGGATGTTGTCAGCTATGAAAAATTTCAGTTATAAAGAAAGGCTGGATAGGCTGAGACTTCTTTCACTGGAGTGTAGGAGGTTGAGGGGTGACCTTGTAGAGGTTTATAAAACCAGGGAGCGTTAATGATAGATGCCTTTTCTCTAGGATGGGGTATTTTAGGACTGGAGGCATATTTTTAAGGTAAGAGGAGAGACATTTAAAAAAAGTATGGGGGCAAATGTTTTACGCAGGGTGTGGTTTGCATGTGGAATGAACTCTCTGAGGAAGTGGTGGATGTGGACACAGTCAAAAGACACTTTGATAAGTACATGAATGTTTGGAGGGTAATGGCAGCAGGCAGGTGGAACTAGTTTATTTTGGGATTATATTCGGCCTGGACTGGTTGGACTGAAAGGTCTGTTTCTGTGCTGTATGACTCTGTGACTGCTCTTACAGGTTCTGGAATTTAATGGGAAAGTGCCATTACAAGATTTCCTACCAATCCAGCAAAACAGGTACTTTACACTTCCTTGATAGATCCAAATTCTCACAAAATGATCTCATAAATTCTTGTCTTGTTTGGTTCTCCCAATGGGTGTGAACAAACACTTTTCCTGTTGGAACACAGCAAATCTCGCCAATAGTCAGCATCCCAGTTGCTTATTATAGAGACCCACCATAAGAATGACACTGAATACTGATGCTGTTGTAAAACGGGGCAGTTAGCTGTATAGATCACATTAAACCAAGCAAGTGTGAAATAGATGGTACATTTAGTTTAATCAATGTAATCATTGTCATGATGGTATAAATATCATAATAATAAACACATTATATTTAATTGCATCCACATTTATTTTATTTCAATTATTTAATTCATGAGCATTTATAGCTTCCCCATAAAACATTCCACAGACAGATTTGGTTCACTGACTGAAAGACTTGTTCACGAGGTCTAGGGCCTAAGGTCTGGAATTCTCTTTCTAAGCATCTCCAACTCCATATCCTCCTCTCTTCCTCACTTCTCTGCCCAACAGTAATTCCAACCTGCAGTGCCAGGATCTCTCCCAGGGATACGGGAAGGAGGCAGATCCCAAACCTGCTCCAGCCGGAATGGGGATCGAACTCCATGCCATTGGCACAGACCTGATCCACACAGGCCATCCAACCAACCAGTTGCAAGAGGAGTCCAAGCAACATACACTTTTACATGTATGTTGTACCAGGAGCTACGGACAGTGAAGGTAAAAAGGATCCAATTCCTTTCTCTCACGTGGCTGAGCAGGAAATTCCCCTGTTCAAACAGCCCTCCATTGGTGTACATTAAAAAGATTTACAAGCTGATCCTGTTTGATCATGCTATGGATAGCCCTTCCTTGGCCATCTTCCTTTAAGATGCTCCTTCAAAGTCTCCAAGAAAGCTTGTGCTCACCAGTCCTAATAGCTCCATGCTTAGTTTGTGTCAAACTTTGTTTGATTGTGCTCCTGTACTGCTGTTTTATCACAGCAAAGCTGTAATATAATTGTTATTCTAGAGGGAAGGAATGGAATCAATGAACAGTTGAGATTGTCTTTTTTTTTGTTCAACCAGCTCTATGCTTTGACATTTCCCTGTCTGATGTTGTTTAGTGTCCTCAGGAATGTTGGGTATATCTATATCTATCCTGTAAAGTTGCATTCTGCAATTATAACAAGCTGTTCATGGCACTCTAGAAAGCATCTCTGTCACACTTCCTTCACATTTAATAGATTTCTTTATTGCGTCCTCGACATCCAATACCTTCCTCATCCTGACCATGCATTTCTGAAGCAACAAAATAAAAACAAACTGACCTCCTCATCCCAGAAATGACCCAGGCTCAGGACCCCACTTCTACTGTCCATGAGACTCTGATCCAGGAGTGCTAGCCAATGATGCAAAGAGTTGTATTGATTGAACTGAAGCTATAGAAACTCCTGACCTTGGGACCCTACACCCTGATTCTAATTTCTTGCTGTTAATGGCTTCTTAAGAAGCAGGCAAAGTTTCTTATGAGACATCATGGAAACATCCAAGTGAGGTGAGGACTAGAGGTACCCAGGTCCTGAGGGGGCACTGGTGCTGGAGTGTTGCTGCAATTAGGGTGTGAAAACATTGCAAAGTTTGATCCGATTACATTCATTTTCTGGTTTACAGTTATCAATCACCGAACTACATTGTCAACATGCATGAACAACGTGACACATTCACTTGAAAATCTTTAGACTGCCATCAATGAAAGGGACATCGCAAAAAACAGTGTTACACCTTGATGTCAAGCAATCCAATTTCACCCAATTATGTTTCCATGCCTCACTGGCCTCAACGTGCTTCCATCTACAACAGTGAGCTCACCCTTTTTCCTCTTTCAGTTATTGCAGCATTTCAGCCAGGCTGATTGAACTAGAACAATTGTTGTGGACTGCCCATCAAAATTTTACATTGTCTGCCTATGTTCTGTTCTCTATTCAGTTTGGTCATGCAGACTATGAAATAAGTGATTGAACTTTGTTGCTTGAAGCTACATCAAGTGGTAATAAATTACAGGGATTTGATTGGTATGGTGCAATGTGCCAGCTCTTTACTTAGCGGATAGCATCAATATCAGATAAATTCTTATAATCTCACTCCATAATACTCGAGACTTATTTGATATCCATGTAGTGGAACCTGTACTCACTTCATTGATTTAATCAGTAAGGTAAACATTGAAATCACTCTTTTTGGAAAGGAACCAGGCAAGAATTACAGATGGTTGCCCAGAAACAAGGGAATGATTGTTTTTTTTTTAACAAGATCATTGACAAACTTTCTTTGTGTGTTCCTGATAGAATTTAGGAAGCCTCCCAATCCTTCTTGAATTGTGCAAGATTGTATAGTTTGTGAGGCGGATCTTCGCATTGAGTCAGGTTGTTTCCAGAGCTTGTGCCTCATTCCTGTGCAGGCAATTTTTACAACATCTTACTTCTTTGGAAATAAGAGAGGTAACATGTGTGTGCAGGAATAAATTATACAAAAATATCTGTGAGGGGATGATGCATCTGAATTGGGCTAGTTGGAAGTATCAATTTCTCTGCTTAAAAGCCAAAGAAATTAGATATGATCATTGAAAGCTTCATCCAGATCCACTCTCGAACGGGTTCCTAAGGGATTTCAAGACTTAATGTCTCTGCAGTGAGACTAAGTATTTGCATCCAAATTGATTCAAATTGGCATTGAGAGAGATTTATTTTGGGATTAAACTAGTACAGGGCATAAAATTGACATTCTTCATACATTTGAAGTGTGACAGACACTTACGAGACTTATGGCAAATGTGTTCAGTAAATTTGGAGCAAAGCCAGAATTTGTTGGCTTCAAATGTTGAAGCCCATAATGAAATGCCCAGATACGCAGATGAATACTTGCAACTATTTGCATGACATGGCTGTGCCGACAGTTTTAGACGGGATGCTAACTCATTTAAAATAAAAGCACCAACATCAGTTGGCATTTCCAATAACTAACAGGGGATTGACAGATGAATGGGTTATGAGATCATCTGCTAAATAGGCAGTTATTTCTAGGCTTTAATTACTTACTGACAAAATACAGTGGCGTAGATATGATTGCAGTGCCCTTTTTGTATTTGCGGTTCGGGGAGGAGCGTGGAGGGGAAGGGAGACTGGAGCAGGGTACTATCCTGAAAAGCGACATCTTCCAATATTGGGCCTTTCACTTAATTTCCATTAAACCAATGCAGTACAAAGTGACATGAATTATGATTGTAGGTAACAGGTTATTTTTTTTGAAGACTTTGTCTATGATCAAGATCTTAATCTTGAGGAAAAAAATGAAATGTATTCGATTACACAGACCTCAACATTTCCAAACAAGAGAGCCTGGATTGGGGAAACCACACACATGCATAGCTGCACAAAGACTCAAATCCCCATCTTAGTGCTTCTGCAAATTTAATAATATTTTTTCTGATTAAAGAAATTGTTTGAAAAGTTTATTCCTTTGGTAACTACTTTAAGAGAGACAAGCCAATAATAGGCGAGTTAAAATTTCACAATGGAAAGAAAGAGGCGATCCTAGGGAGTGTTGCTGAACAAAGAGACCTTGGAGTGCAGGTTCATAGCTCCTTGAAAGTGGAGTCGCAGGTAGATAGGACAGTGAAGAAAGCATTTGGTATGCTTTCCTTTATTGGTCAGAGTATTGAGTACAGGAGTTGGGAGGTCATGTTGTGGCTGTACAGGACATTGGTTAGGCCACTGTTGGAATATTGTGTGCAATTCTGGTCTCCTTCCTATCGGAAAGATGTTGTGAAACTTGAAAGGGTTCAGAAAAGATTTACAAGAATGTTGTCAGGGTTGGAGGATTTGAGCTATAGGGAGAGGCTGAACAGGCTGGGGCTGTTTTCCCTACAGCATCAGGGGCTGAGGGGTGACCTTATAGAGGTTTACAAAATTATGAAGGACATGGATAGGATAAATAGGCAAAGTCTTTTCCCTGGGGTGAGCAAGTCCAGAACTAGAGGGCATAGATTTAGGGTGAGAGGGGAAAGATAAAAAAGAGACCTAAGGGGCAACTTTTTCACGCAGAGGGTGGTACATTTATGGAATGAGCTGCCAGAGGATGTGATGGAGGCTGGTACAATTGCAACATTTAAGAGGCATTTGGATGGGTATATGAATAGGAAAGGTTTGGAGGGATATGGGCCGGGTGCTGGCAGGTGGGACTAGATAGGGTCGGGATACCTGGTCGGCATGGACGGGTTGGACCGAAGGGTCTGTTTCCATGCTGTACATCTCTATGATCGGTTTATCAATGATTTAACAAAAACACATCTCCTCATAGCAATCATTCCACTTCTAATTTTACTCAAAATAATACATCCTCTTACATTGCCTCTAGTGAAAAACATGCTCACACCCATTTCAGGTGGGCTGTCAGTTAAACAAAGTAGTAACACAATATTTAGAACACATATGTATCAACTTGTGAGATGAGAATAAATTATTTCAGTATATCTTTAATTCACCAATAAAATTCTCGTTAGGCTTCTGAACACCATGAAATATCTGAAACCAATGTGATGTAAATATGCTTGTTAAAATCAGTATTAATGAACAATATTTCTAGATAAGGTGGTTATTGTCTGACATATAGCTTGACATACAGTTCGTTGACTTTGCCCACAACTTCCACCCCGCCCTTAAATTCACATGGTCTATCTCAGACTCCTCTCTCCCCTTTCTTGACCTCTTCGTTTCCATCGCCGCTGACAGTCTACAGACTGATGTTTACTATAAACCCACAGACTCCCCATAACCATCTGGAATACATCTCCTCTCACCCATTTCCCCATTTCCTTCGCCTCCGTTGCATCTTCTTGGACGAGGAGACGTTCCACTTCCAAGCCTCCCAGTTGTCCACCTATTTTGAAAGATATGTTTTTCCCCACTCTGTCATCCAGACAGCTCCAGACTGCACCACCTCCATTCCCCATTCCACTGTTCTAAACCTCCCCCCCAATGCAATAAAGACAGAATCCCCGTTGTCCTCACCTACCACCCTACCAGTCTCCACATCCAATGCATCATCCTTAAACACTTCCGCCAACTCCAATTAGACCCCACCACCAAGAACATCTTCCCCTCCCATCCCTCTCTGCCTTCCACAAGGACCATTCCCTTTGCCAGTCCTTGGTTTGTGCCACTCTCCCCACAACACCCCCCCTCCCCCCACTGAACCCCCAGGTACCTTCCCCTGCAACTAGAAAAGATGCAAAATCTGCCAGCACACCACCACCCCCGTCACCTCTACCCAGGGGCTCCAGACAGTTCTTCCAGTTGAGACAGAGGTTCACTTGCTTCTGCTCCAAACTAGTTTACTGTATCCAGTGCTCCCAATGTGGTCTTCGCTACATTGGGGAGACCAAACATAAACTCAGGGCACATTTCACCGAGCATCACAGCCAGGCCCACAGGGCTGACCTGACCTTTCAGTGACCGCCCATTTGAATTCCCATTCCCCCTCCCTTTCTGACATGTCCATACTCAGGCCCCTCCATTGCCACAACAAATCAGTCCACACATTGGAGGAACAACACCTCATTCTTCTGCCTGGGCAACCTACAGCCCAGAGGACTCAACATTGAATTCTCCAATTTCAAATAACCTCCCTTCCTATCCTCCGACTCCCTTTCCAGCCCTTCCAGCTCCCTTCCCTTCCTCTGATCGCCCCTTCCTTCCAGCTACCAACTGGATTCATTCTTCCCATCGACTAACCAGGCCACACCCTCTATTTGTGTTCACCTATCCCTACCTCATCACCCCGCCCCTCTCCTTACCCAAAACCCTCCCACACCCCACACTCCTTTATCTGCAGTTCCCCTTACCCCTCACTCCCAGTCCTGAAGAAGGGTTACACCTGTAACGCTGACTTCTCCACCACCTGATGCTGCCTGGCTTCCAGCCTCCTGCTTGTCCACCACACAGCTTTCAATACAGTTTAACCAGAGCAACTCACTTCAGCATGGAGGACATATTTCAGAATCTTTTATCTACTTATTGTAGGACAAAACTGACAATATTTTATGATCTAAATTACACTGATAAACTTTATTCAATGCAAAAGTGAAAGGGAGTGGCTCAGAACTATTTCTGCACATACTGCATAGCCTTCTGTTGTACAGTATGGAATACCATCTACAAGGTACAAATCAGGACTGTGATGGAATACTTCCCATTTGCCTGGATGGGTGCAGCTCCAACAACACTCACACATCCTGACACCATCCAGGACAAAGCAGCCCACTATGATTGGCATCACATTCATAACTGCATTTAAGAATTTACTCCCTTCACCACAGATGCACATTAACAGCAGTGGTACCATCTAAAATACACTGTTCCTTGCCCGCACCTTCCAAACCCATGACCTCTACTATTTAGAAGGACAAGGGCAGCAGATACATGGGAACACCACCACCTGCAAGTTCCTCCCAAGCCACTCACCATCCAATTTGGAAATATATCACTGTTCCTTCACTGTTACTCGGTCAAAATCTTAGTACTTTTTCCAAACAACGCTGTGAATGTGCTAAGCCTCCCAGCCTTCAACCCCACTCGGCAGCAGTTCAAGATGGCAGCTCACCAACAGCTTCTCAAGTGCAGTTAGCAATAGACAACATCTGCTTGCCCAGCCAGTGACACCTATATCCATTGAACAAAAATTAAAGAGACACTTGATGGGATCAGTTCAGTTTGGGGACTGGTGTGCAGATGGCTTATGCCTGGTGAGTTCAAATTCTTTTTGCACTATTCTGGTCTCAGCAGCGTAAATGTTTGCTGGAGTGAGTTATCCCGATGATAATTGATATGTAGCTCTATTGGTGACTATAGTAGATTGAGGATGACTAGGGGCTTTCTCTGTATTCTGACTGTCCATGACAGGAGCCCATCTGAGGTTTCAGTTTTTTCAACTAACTGAACATTTAAGGATTGCACATACAACTATTTTTCTATTTTATTTATAGGGTGGTATTCACACTCCCAGTCCTCTCCCATACTCTCTCTCTCACACATTCATTTCTCTGCTCACATTCGTTCTCACACATGCAATCCCACTTAATACTCCCACAGCTATGGCACAATGTTTTGATTTTAATTTGATTTATTATTGTCACATGTAAGTACAGTGGAAGGTTTTGTTTTGCATGTAGTGCAGGCAGATCATACCAAACAAAGTGCATAATAGAACAGAGCAAATAATACAATGTTACAGCTGCAGAGAAGGTGCACAGAGAGCAAAATCAACACTTAAATTTAAAATTTGAGGGATCCATTCAGAAATCTAACAATGGCAAGAAAGTGACCAGTGACTGATGTCAGAGGGGACGACTTACCTCAGCCCAGGGAGAGTGGGACAACCTCAGGGGGAGATGAGAAGGTTAAATTGTTGGAAGTAGGAAAACTGACTCCAAACCACCTCAAATCTTCCTGCTTCAGGTTTAAATGGAGGGGGTTAGAGTTGTAAGGCAATGGTCTTTGCATGTACCGCCGCAAGGAGTGATTTGGATTTGATAAAGAGAGGGAGCATGTGCTATACACTGGCAGTCACAATCCTTCCATGACCTGCGACCCCTACGTGACCTGGACATTATCTTCTCTCACACACACACAAACAACACCAACATACAAATAAACACAAAAACACATGTATTTTATTTTAATTTTGTCTGCTTTGTTTGAATTTTTGATTTTTATTATAATGTCTCAGTAAGAGTCCGTTGCACTTTAGTTTGATTTGGTTTAATTTATTTAATTTGCTGTAATTGCTTTGACAAAAAATGCAAGTTGGTCCAGTTTGATTGACTTTGTTTATTTGGTTACGTTCATAAAACTTGACCCTTTAAGACTTTGCCAACTTGATAACCAGGGAATTTGTTTTTCGAAAGAGTACGAAAAGACACTAAGGTGAGAGTTGATTTGTGAGGCATATACTTGTAATGTTACAATTAGAATAAAAAATATTGACTCTGGTTTCATTTTTCACCAATAAACTTTCAGTAGTTTCACAAAGTAGAACATAGAACAGTACAGCGCAAAACAGGCCCTTTGGCCCTCAATGTTGCGATGACCTGTGAACTAATCTAAGCCCATCCCCCTACACTATCCCATCATCATCCATATGCTTATCCATGGATTGTTTAAAACTCACTAATGTGGCTGAGTTAACTACATTGGCAGGCAGGGCATCCCACGTCCTTACCACACTCTCTATAAAGAACCTGCCTCTGATATCTGTCTTAAATCTATCACCCCTCAATTTGTAGATATGCCCCCTCGTACAAGCTGACGTCATCATCCTAGGAAAAAGACTTTCACTGTCTACCCTATCTAATCCTCTGATCATCTTTCACTGTCTACCCTATCTAATCCTCTGATCATCTTTTTCTGTCTCTATCAAATCCCCTCTTAGCCAATGTGAACAGACCAAGTCTCTCAGCCTTTCCTAACAAGAGCTTCCCTCCAGACCAGGCAACATCTTTTCAAATCTTCTCTGCACCGTTTTCAATGCTTCCACATTCTTCCTGTAATGGGGCGACCAGAACTCTTAAGACTAGTAGCAGAGAATGATTGGTTAAAGTTGAAATTTGGAAAACAAGAAGAATATACTTTCTGGTTGTAGATAACGTGAGGAATAACAGCAATTAAGTGTAAGTTCATCGAATCCCTGTAGTGTGGAAGCAGGCCATTTGGCCCATCGGGTCCATGCTGACCCTCTGAAGAAGATCCCAGCCCCAGACCCCTACCCCATAACCCCTACGACGTCTCATGGCCAGTCCACCCAAACAGCACATCTTTGGATTGTAGGAGGAAACTGGAAACTCACACAGATACAGGGAGAATGTGCAAACTCCGCACAGTCATCCAGGGGTGGAATTGAATCCAGGTCCGTGGCGATGTGAGGCAGCAGTGCTGACTACTGACCTACTGTGCCACCCCTTTTTAAAGTGTCAGGTTATACTCTCAACGTTCAAACATTTTGACCAGCAGAAAAATAAAGTGGATACGTGGACACACGTTTCATCTCTATCAAAGAGGAAACAAGCCAAGACGTTGGAATTGTTGCTTCCTGAACAAAGTAAAATCAAAAATAAAACATTTTATGAACTGCATGTTCATCAATTGGTCACTGAAGAAGGCTTGATTCATGGATGAAATCTATGAAAAAAGTTTTTTTTAGATACTCATGAGGCATTGTCGGACTGAAGTAGAGCTTTGAAAAAACAGTCAGGGGTCTACTACATGGACAACTACATCCTGGATTGAACAGACTTCAGATAACATTGAAGAAATTCGACTGATTTAGTGGTAACAGTTCAAGTGCCAGATTGTTTGAAGGTACCCCAGTGAGACAGGGAGAAAGTGAGGATTGCAGATGCTGCAGAGTCAAGAGTGTGGTGCTGGAAAAGCACAGCAGGTCAGGCAGCATCCAAGGAGCAGGAGAATCAAGGTTTTGGGCATAAGCCCTTTATCAGGAACCAGGCCCCTGGTTCTAACTGGGGCTCAGCTCACGGAGACAGACACCGGTTGGATCAGATGCTAGCTCATCATTTCTGCAGTGTTTGTGTGATGATGATGCTGTGGCTTTAAGACATTATTTTGTCCTTTTTTTGAAAGAGATTGGGGGGACAGGTGTTAGAGCAGTCTATGAAGTGATGAATATGAAGCCTTAGGGTTTTTATTTAAAACATTGGAACAATAGGAGCAGCCTGAGTAGGTGTGGTCAAGCTCTCACAGAATCCAGGATCTTTAGTTTAGCTTTTGGCAGTTTTTGCTGGGGTCTTGAAGAAATGGAAGCGATTTTTTTTCCTCTCTCGGGCGTGAGGGCGTGGTTTGCCTGCTACAGATTGCATGTGAGGCAACCTGTGTTCTGAATTTGCCTTTCTGACAAAGGGTGTGCTTAAGGGGTGTCATTACATTGAAACAGATAATTAGTAATAGTTACTGTATCCATTATTCTGTTAAGTTCTCCAATAGAGTTATCCTAAGATCCTCTTTCGTTTGTTGTATTTTAACAACGGAGTTTGAATAAATTGTGTTTTGCTTAATATTTAGTCGCTTGACCAATCAAATTTCATCTGGGTCACAGCACCTCACATATACCTTTAAAATAAGTAAAGGTTAGGGTCTAAGCTACGTTCTTAATATATTTTGCGGGGGTCTGGTCTGGTCCATAAGAATTGTAATGGGGTCAAGTCAGGTGGACCCCATAGAGTATGAATCCCCCGAATGGGGCTGTTAATCTGGTCCAATCAGGGAGACATGGCTGACAGACATAAACATGAGAGTCTTGAGGAGGAGGAGTTTATTTTGAAGTTTTTGGGTTTTTTTAATTGTTTATTGTGGGGGAAAAAGAAAAAAAGAGAAAAAAAACATGGGCGGCACAGTGGTTAGCACTGCTGCCTCACAGCGCCAGAGACCCAGGTTCAATTCCCGCCACGGGCAACTGTCTGTGTGGAGTTTGCACATTCTCCCCGTGTCTGCGTGGGTTTCCTCAGGGTGCTCCGGTTTCCTCCCACAATCCAAAGATGTGCAGGTTAGGTGAATTGGCCATGCTAAATTGCCTGTGTTAGGCGAAGGGGTAAATGTAGGGGAATGGGTCTGGGTGGGTTGCTCTTCGGCGGGTCGGTGTGGACTTGTTGGGCCGAAGGGCCTGTTTCCACACTGTAGGGAATCTAATGAGTATCAGAGTTCTGCTCACTCTGAGAGCTGACTCTGAGGGAGCTGGATCAGTGTCAAGGACTTTCCACACGTAAATAAAGGGTGACTTGATGACAGGGTACCAGCCTCTGTGGAGTTACTTCAATTTCCAGTAGCCTTGATGAGACAAGTGGGACACAGTGGTGTTACAAAGAATTGATGATTGTCACATCTTGAGATTACACTGGTGCCTGCATTCGGTATCTTGAAAATGGAAATGTGACAGACCGGGGGAATGAGGATAAAAGAACTTAGCAGATCTGGATATCACAACACAAGGCAGGTTTGGAACAGCAATAAGAGGCAAATGAACTCCAGGAATGCCTAAGAAACAGTGTTTCAGGTGCAATTCAAAGTGTAATGCTGTAATTACCTCCCCAAAGTTGAAAAGCAGGCTCTTGGGAAGTGACACAACAGAGAGAATTCTGAGGCTGATGAGAATGATAATGGTCAATCTGGAATAATTGTATTAGACACAAGGAGTTTTAATCTGGTGAAGAGTGCATTAGTCATGCATTTATTCAACCAGTGTTTGCACCTCAGCAATATTTTGAACACATTGCTTATAATGGTGTCTCTCAGTGAGGATTGATGTAAGATTAAAGAGCATGTAAATTTGGTTTGATGACAATAACACATTGAGGTCACTATAAAGAATGGTGCTTAAAGCAAAAATAGCAGTCGTGAACCACTTTATCAGCAACTACAAAGCCAAGTATCCCACATGCTTTCCTAAGCACCTTAACTCAATATTCCAATTTAGATTAAATTGTCTTTTTAAAAACTTATTCTTTCATGGGGATGGTACCAGTATTTGTTGTCCATCCCTAATTGCCTTTAAATGCTTGCTCGGCCATTTCAGAGGGCAGCTAAGCATCAACCACATTGCGCTGGGTCTGGAGTTATGTGTCATCCTGACCGGGTAAAGATGGCAGATTTCCTTCCTTAAAGGGCATTAGTGAACCTGATGGGGTTTTAAACAATCAACTAAAACTTCGTGATCACCATTGCCAAGACGAACTTTCAATTTCAAGATTTACAAATTGAAATTCCACCAGCTGTTGTGGTGATATTTTAACCCGTATCCAAACAGTAATAGCCTGGGTTTCTGGATTACCAGTGCAGTAACATTGCCACCATACTACTGTCCAAAGTATATCACTTCACACTTGTCCACATTCAATCACAACCGCTATGTGCATGCATGCAGTCCACCATGCTTTATATTGTTTTCATGTATTGGAATTGTACAAGAAAACACTGGTTCTAATACTAGCAACAACAAAAACAGAAGTTGCTGAAAAAGCTTAGCAGACCTGGCAGCATCTATGGAGAGAAATCAGAGTTAACATTTCAGATCAAGTCACTCAGTTCTGAGAAAGGGTCACTTGACCCAAAACATTCACTCTGATTTCTCTTCACAGATGCTGCCAGACTTGCTGAGCTTTTTCAGCAACTTCTGTTTTTTTAAAATTTCTGATTTACAGCATCCCCATTTCTTTCAGTCCCAAAATGAGGCTCTGGGGAATCCCCACTTTGCACTACTCTTCAGTTAGAAAAAGCATCCATTTTAATCTCTGCCTTCTATCCCTTAGCATCATACTTACTAAGTTACCGCACTGTAATATGCATTTTGATTTTCAGAATATGCTCTGTTGTGTGACATTTACCTAACATCTTTTGAATGTCCATATCGAATATCCACTGGCCTGGCTTATGCAACCCTCTGCTTCAGTGACCAGTTGAATGAGAGTAAGCACGATGTGTTAGAGATTTTGAATGCAGGTGGACAATCTTTTATCATCACAAAATCCTGAGGGATTCTGAGATAGATCAAGATGCTGGAAAAACCCAGATTAGACAGCACCTGTGGAGAGAGTAGCAGAATTTAAGATTGACATCCTTGAGCATTTTGAAAAAGGGTCAACCTAAAATGTTACCTCAATGTGTGTCTCTCTCTCTTTCAGATGATGCCTGATTACTTGAGAGCTACTTGATGCTGGAAGTTTGAAGACAACTGTTAATAAACATATGAAGAATTTCTGACTCACCTTTTAAAGTCTTCAACCATAATCAACATTTATTCCAGAAATTGAGAGCTTCACATAAAGAGTAAATACAGCCACCGTATTGGCTTCCTCTCAATGAGTTGGCAGAAGAATGCGAGTGTCTGGTTAGTGGCACCTTACACGTGTCTCCTTCGTGATGTGCAGCTGGAATAGGAGGCCAAACAAAGTGGCAGGAGAGAAGGCAGGATGACAAGATGGACGCTGGAGTGAGTGTACTTCCCACTGGGTGTTTCACTTGATGTGGCAATGCCTTGTTATCTCCTGTAATACAAGAAACTGGGCATGGATATCATGGTGTTAAAGAATTCAACAGTAATTTATTATAAGGATGTGGAGGCACTGGAACGGGTGTAGAGGAGGTTTACCAGGATGTTGCCTGGTATGATAGAAAGATCGTATGAGGAAAAGCTGAGGCACTTGGGGTTGTTTTCATTAGAGAAAAGAAGGTTTAGGGGTGACTTGATAGAGGTGTATAAGATGATTAGGGGTTTAGATAGGGTCGACAGTGAGAATCTTTTTCCTCGTATGGAGTCAGCTATTACAAGGGGGCATAGCTTTAAATTAAGGGGGGGTAGGTATAGGACAGATGTTAGGGGTAGGTTCTTTACTCAGCGAGTCGTGAGTTCATGGAATGCCCTGCCAGTAGCAGTGGTGGACTCTCCCTCATTATGGGCATTTAAGCGGGCATTGGATAGGCATATGGAGGATAGTGGGCTAGTGTAGGTTAGGTGGGCTTGGATCGGCACAACATCGAGGGCCGAAGGGCCTGTACTGCGCTGTATTCTTCTATGTTCTATGTTCTATAACTAACTATGATGCTTAAAGGCTGCTGAGCTACCACTGTACTATTATGTTCTAAAGAGGAGCGCACATCCAGTGGAGTATCATGCTTTAAATGATTTGAGGTAAGATGGAGTATGAGATCTTTATATCCTCAGGTCTGATGCTATGATGACATCATGAGCATTTCCCTTAAAAGTATACTAACTGTCAAACATAACACAGCAGACTCCTCTTATCTGTTGCTGCAGGACATCCCTCCTTTGTTGTACCTCCCCCACCAGCACCTCCTGTGGCCTGGATGAGAACCTGCACACCCTTTCACCTAATCCTCAAGTCATTCTGAACCCAAATCGCGTGTTGGCTTTCAATGTAAGCAGGTGTGCGATGACCCCATATACACTATCCAAAAATATAGCATCAATGCAGTCCCGAGTGAAGCAATCTTGTTGTGGTGTCCTTACCTCTGGGCCAGAAGGCCTGGATTCAAGTTCTACCTGCTTCAGAGGTATGTCTGGACATGTCTGAACAAGATGTTTAAAAACATCTCAGCAAACCTGTACATGTCTGGTTTAGCACCACCAGACAAGTCTCAATTATGTAATTAGGACCAAAGTTGCATGCTGAAACCAGACTTGAAGAAAACATGTTTTATTCTCACAATACCCACCTTTTACCAAATAAGGGCCTGGAAATATCAACAATAGTCACCAGTGGCTATAAAGCACCTTGAACATAATAAACTGTCCCAAGAAGATTTATTAAAGTATTATAGAACAAAACATGACTGTGAGCACGTAAGGAGCTATTAAGGCAGATGATTGAAAGCTTAGTTAATGCATTTGGCTTTAGGAAGGATCTTAAAAGTGTTTCACAGTTGACAGGTTTATGGAACTATCGCCAGATTTAAATCATGCTTACCAGTAGTGGAGCAAATAAAAGTGAGGGGTGCCAAAAGTAGATGAAGACAAACATCTTCGATGTTACAGTT
Organism: Chiloscyllium plagiosum; assembly: GCF_037043375.1. NCBI lineage: Eukaryota > Metazoa > Chordata > Chondrichthyes > Orectolobiformes > Hemiscylliidae > Chiloscyllium > Chiloscyllium plagiosum. The sequence continues at coordinate 56,424,019 of NW_028270160.1, forward strand.
CCCAAGGAGATTAAAGAGATAGAGATTTCAAAGATAGGGTGAGGCAAGAACATCATCTGGTTTGAAAACACAGGATGCCATGTTTTATGTTTTTTTTGTTAGGAGTTAGTGAGAATGGGACTGGTGTTCAATGGTTTATGGAATTAATAAGGGAACGGCAGCAGAGATTTGGATGGCCTCAAGTTTATGGAATCCAGAATAGTCAAACCTGAAGGTAAAAGGTGTGACAATGCTGTGGCTTTCTTGAGGTTGTTTTGTCCTGGTTGTTTTGAAGAAAGGTTGTAAGTCAAAAGTTACCAGCCCTCTCGAAGGAAATAAATGACATCTGAGGCGTTAAGACGTTTTTAATTGGAAAAATGGAAGCAACCTGGGTGTGGCTAGCTCTCACAGACCAGTAGTGTTTTTTTAGGTTTTAGGTTTAGGTTTAAGCAGAAACTATTGGGGTCTCAAGAGTTGGAAGCTTTAGTGAATGTCTCCTGGCTACTTCTCTCTCTCTGAATTTTCTCTTGATGTTTCTTCCTCCTGGATTGGAGAACTGCCTGTGAGAATCTGTGTATCTGAATTTTCCTTTTTTGCTAAGGGATGTGCTTATGGGGTGTTACTATATTGGAACAGTTAATTAGTAATATTTACTGTATCTATTATTCAGTTATGTTTTCCAATAGAGTTGTTATTCAAAATTCCTCTTTGTTTAGTTGTATTATAAATAAATTGTGTTTTGCTTAACATTGAGTAGTTTGACCAGTGCATTGCATTTGGAACAGACACTTTACATTTGTCTGTAAAATAAGAAAAAGTTTGGGTCTGGGCTACTTTCTTAAAATATTTTGAGGGGATCTGGTCTGGTCAATAATAAAGGCATGAATGAGCATTCCAACAATGGATGAGCTGAAACAGATGAAATTGGCTGGTGTTTTCAAAGGTGGTAATAGGCATTGTTAGTGATGGCACAGATGGCTGATTGAAAATTCTTCTCAGGATTAAACCTGACAACAAAATTGTCACTAACTTGGTTTAGCCTCAGACAGTTGGCAGGGAGAGGGATGAAATTGGTAACGAGGGAGTGGAGTTTGTGATAACAGCGGAAGGCAAGGGCTTTAATCTTCCCAATATTTAATGACAAAATAATTCTACTTTTCTGACTGGATATTGAACAAGGACAATTCCAAGACAATTTTTCATAGAATCCCTAGCCCTACAAGTCCACACCGACCGTCCAAAGGGTATCCCACCCAAACCCATTCCTCTACATTTACCCCTAACCTACACATCCCTGAACACTGCAGGCAATTTAGTATGACTAATGCACCTAACCTGCACACCTTTGGATTGTGGGAGGAAACCAGAGCACCCGGAGGAAACCCACGCAGACACGGGGAGAACGTGCAAACTCTACACAGACAGTCACCCAAGGCTGGAATCTAACCCAGGTCCCTGGCGCTGTGAGATAGCAGTGCTAACCACTGTGCCGCCCTGCAGGATCAAGATCTGGAGATGAACATGTGTTTGGGTGGTGCCATCAAGGGTAGCAGGCAGCTGAGGAAAAAGAATGGTACAAGCATGTCCTTGGGGAGTCATGCGAGCTAACTGTTGAGAAGTCACTGGTAAATGAAACCAGATGATGGTCAAAGTCTGAAATGATGTAATCAGCTGTGCCAAATGCTGCAGATAGGTCCTGAAGAATGAGAAGACGTTTTACTTTTTATCTCAGTCATATAGAATGTCTTTTGTGATTTTGTTAAGTTTGAAATAATGTATCTGTCTCAGTGATCAATTTGCAGTTTGAATAAAACTTGAACAATTACTTAATTTTGTAAAGATACATTCCTGCGACGTGAAGCCAACCAAACGCTGCCCATCCTAATTGCTCGTGAAAAGGTGATGGTGAGCTGCCTTCCTGAACTACTGCAGTCCCATTGGGATGGGAACAACCACAATGCTTTTAAGAAGGGAGTTCCAGGATTTTGTCCCAACGACAGTGAAGGAACGGCAATACATTTCCATGTCAGGATGGTGAGAGAGGTGAGCTTGCAGGTGGTGGTGTTCCCATGTACCTGCTGCCCTTGTCCTTCTAGATGGAAGTGGTCATGGAATTGGAGAGTGCGGTCATAGGAACCTTGGTAGGTTTCTGCAGCTGACCTTAGAGAAGGAATTGCTGCCACTGAAGTGCAGGGTTTGAATGTTTAAAGTTGGGGTTGGGATGCCAATCAAGTGGGCTGCTTTGTCCTGGATAGTGTCAAATATCTGAAGTGTCATTGGAGCTGCACTCATCCAGATATATGCAACACTCCTAGCTTGTGTGTTGTAGATGATGGACAGGTTTTGAATTTTAAAGAGTTAGCAGGTGAGTAAATCATTACAGATTTTTCCAACCTCTGACCTTGTCATCCATCCACAGTAATTTTACAGCTGATCCATTCTGGTTAATGGTAAACCCCAGCAAGTTAGTGGGGGATTCAGTGATGGTATTGAATGCCATTGAATGTCAAAGGGAGATTAGATTAGATTAGATTAGATTAGATTAGAGATGGTTAAATTATCTCTTGTTTGTGATGATCATTGCCCAATACTCACATTACATACTTACCTCTCCAGCTTGAATATTGTCCAGATTGTTCTGCGTGCAGCCATGGACTGCTACAGTGTGTGGGGAGTTACAAATTGTGCTGAATATTATCCAATCATTAGCAGTGCACCTCTGACCTGACGTTGTCTAGAACATTATTGACGAAGCAGCTGAAAACAGACGGACCTAAGGCAATACCCTGAGATACTCCTGTAGAGATGATCTGGAACTGGGAGTGAAAGATTTCAAACAACCACAGTACGATGGCTCAGCACCAGGGGTATGGGTTCAATTCCATCCCTGGTTAACCTTTGTGTGATATTTGCACATTCTCTGTGTCGACATGGGTTTCCTCCCAAAGGACAAAGATGTGCAGGTTAGGTAGGTTGGCCATGCTTCATTGTCAAGGGATGCATAGGCTTAGGTGGATTGACCATGGGAAATGGAGGATTACAGGGATAGAGTGGAACTGGATGGGATACTCTTTGAAGGGTAGGTGGAAACTTGATGGGCTGAATGGCTTTCTTCCACACTGTTGGGATTCTATGATCTTCCTCAATATATTTGTCTGAAATCAGATGGTGGAGAGTATTCCCTTTCATTTTTATATTCAGTTGTATTTTGTTCAACCTCCTTGATAACACACTCCATTAATTCGACCTTTGATGGCAATCACTCTCACCTCACTTGTGGTGTTCAGCCCTTTCGTTTTATGTTCTGACAAAGGCTCTGATTGGATTTGTGGCCCTTGTAGGTTTTTGCTTTGTGTAGCTTACTTTGTAGCATTGTCAACAACATCTACCAATCCAATGGACAATGGTAAAACAGAAGTGCTTTCCAATGGTGACCCTTCGAGCTGGTAATGAATCAATTAACATAAGACCAGCGGGGATCCAAGATGGCGGCGACCCAGCAAATCTGAGTCTACAGTGCTCCTCCCAAGATTTGGGCAAAGTGGGTCAACCGCCCCCCGCCCCCACCACACTCACCAAATCATTTAAAATAGTTTTTACATAATGTAATTAGCTGTTTAGTATTGAATTTAAACAATTTAATCTCCAGTAAAAATGACTAAAGGGAAGGGAGCCCGCAGTTCTCAGCAGGCAGGAACCCCTCCCCGACCCTCTCCAGCTGCAGCAGAGGCGTCCGCAGCCACTTCGGGGAACTTACCTACGGTGGCGAGCTTTGTGGAAATAATCTCCAAACTCGATGCGAAGATCGATGATTTCATTGAAGAGTCCCGGAGCCGATGAGACTCACTCTTGGCCGTGCTGCAAAAGCATGACCGAGACATCAAGGTAATTGAGCGCCGAGTCAGGGGGCGGAGCTAAAGGCCGCAACCTCCGAAACTACAGCTCAATCGGCCGTGGATCGGGTCCGGACTCTCGAACAGCGAGTCCGGACCTTAGAGAATCACATTGACGACCTCGAAAAAATATTCGTTTGCTGGGCCTTCCCAAATGGGAAGAGGGAGGCAAGCTTACAGCATTTCTCGAACAGTAGCTTCCACAGCTTTTAAATCTGGAGGCTGGATCAGGCCAGGTAAGGGTGGAATGGGCCTACCGGGTCGCAATACGCGGGCCCGGCTCGAACCAGCGCCCACGCCCGGTCCTGTTCTGGCTGCAGAGCTATAAGGAGAGGCAGAAGCAGTTAGAAGCTTCCAGAAATCTTGGAAAAGATCCCCAAGCCATGACCTATAAAGGATCCAAGATCATGTTATTCCAGGACGTTTCCCCAGCTCTGGTCCGAAAGAAGAAGGCATTTGATGAAGCGAAGTAGTGTTTAAGGGACTTAAATATTCAGTACTCCTAGCGCTACCCAGCGACGCTACGCTTTAACCATGAAGGGTCCGTGTATGACTTCGGATCGCCAGAAAAGGCCAAGGAATTTTTGGACTCTCTTAGATAAATTGTAAGAGTTATTTGATGTTGGTTTGCTTTCCCCCCACTCTGGTTTACATCCCTCCCCCTCCTTTTTAAATATATTAACCCTTTTTTTACCTTACTGTTTAATATTATCTTGGGGGGTGGGGAGAGGGATTTATTTATTTGTTCTCTACTTAACGATTTTCTCCCCTTTTTTATATTCTATATTTATATATATATATAGGCCGGGGGGTATAGTTAATGTTGGTGGGGGGAGGTGGTTACCTTATCCTGTTTTCTCTCTGTCTCTAGGAGCAGGGTTGTTTTTCCCTTGTTATTTTGTATTATTATATTTAGTTATTACTTGTTGAGGCTGTAATTTTATAGTTATATATGATTATACATGGAATTAACATTACCAAATATATCCAGGTGTTGGTGTGGGTTGGGGGGGAGGGGTAGTAGGGTGCTCACTGTTAACTCTAGCTCTGTAGTATATTTGAATTTTTTTCATCCTATCAAGGAGCGCCTGGGTCAAGAGTGGGGCACTGGTTGGGCGAGGATATGATGGACTGTTGGAAAGGAAGTGATATCCCCTGGGAACAAGGGGAAAAATCTCCATTTAAATACATTTTTTAAAATTTAGAAATAGTTTTTTATTATACTGTTATGAACGTATTAGAGAGCCTTTATTTTTGTGAATTTTATATGCTTTATGCTCGGGATGTTCTGGATAGGGTTTCCCCTCCCGTGGGGTTTCGGATTTGCCCGGACGATTATGGTTGATCAGTCAGTTAAGTGGTGCACCTGGAATGTCAAGGGGAGTAATTCACCAGTTAAAAGGAAGAAAATATTATCAAACCTCAAGAAAGAAAGAGTTGATATAGCTCTCCTACAGGAGACACACCTGTCGGATAAAGAACACTTGAAATTACGACAGGGTGGATTTGATCAGGCCTTTTTTTCTTCTTTTAGCTCAAAAAGCAGGGGAGTTATTATTCTTATTCAGAAGAATTTCCCTTTCAAAATCCTAAATCAGATAAAAGATGCTTCTGGACGATATATTCTGATTAAAGCCCTTAGAAATGGAGAGGAATACGGGATTTTAAATGTGTATTGCCCCCTGGCACATCCTTTTAAATTTATAACAGAAGCCTTCTCAAAATTGATGGCTCTCGGTGTTTGTCACACAATTGCAGGGGGAGACTTTAATTGTATTATGTATACGGAAATAAATAGGATTCCCAAGAGTGCTGCAGGAGTATCTCCCAGATCTAGACAATTGGTGGATCTGAACAAAGAATTAGGACTAGTAGATGTATCGAGATGCCTTCATCCACAGGGCAGAGATTTTTCTTTTTACTCCAATCCACATAAATGTCATACCAGAATTGATATGTTTTTTGCCCCTCAATTTTATAAAATTCCATATCATCCTGTAAAATAGGTAGTATAGCAATTTCCGATCACGCTGCTGTATATATGGAAATTAAAGCGAGGAACAATGAGACATCCCCTCGGCATTGGCGTATGGACACCTTTCTGATGAAAGATAGTAAATTTGTAAAGTACTTCTCTCAAGAATTTAAAACTTTTTTAGAAATTAATTCAGGTATGGCTAGCAACCCATCAATGATGTGGGAGACCTTCAAAGCTTACGCGCGAGGTTTGATCATCTCATACTCAGCGACCCAGAAAAAATTAAAGGGAGAACAACAGCGTCTGCTCGAAGCTCGCTTAAAAGCGGCTGAAACAGTATACACTGACAGACCTTCTATTATCAAATTACAAAGGATTACGGCCCTTAGGACAGCTCTAAACACCACGCTTACCCAAATGGCTAAGAGGGAAATATTATTTGCAAAACAAAGGTTATATGAATTTGGCGATAATCCTGGTAGATACTTAGCATTTCTTGCAAAGAAAAAGAAGGCCCCTCAAACTATCACGTCTATCAAGGAAAGTATGGGTATTCTGACTCATGATCATAAAAGGATTAACGCAATCTTTAGAAAATGTTATTCTGATTTATATAAATCGCAGGATTGTGAAGACAGGACTAGGAGGATGCAGTCATTTTTTAAAAACCTGACCTTTCCGGACCTAACTCCAGAACAGGTATTGGTCTTGAATGTTCCCCAAACAATCCAAGAAATACTTGACGCAATCAGACAACTTCAGAGCGGTAAGGCACCGGGCCCAGATGGCTTTCAAGCTGAATTCTATAAAGAATTTACAGGAATAATGGCTGGTCCACTTATGGACATGTATAACTATTCATACAGTCAGGGTTGTCTCCCACCGTCGCTGAAAGAGGCGAATATCTCTCATGCTCAAAAAAGGAAAGGACCCAGAAGATTGCGCGTCATATAGACCAATATCCTCGCTAAATGTAGATTTTAAAATCCTCTCTAAAACGTTAGCATTGAGGCTAGAAAGGGTATTGCCACATATCATAAAGGAGGATCAGACCGGGTTTATTAAGGGCCGTAGATCATCCAATAATGTTAGAAGGGTTTTGAATGTGATTCAAGCCTGTCATCAGGGAACGATACCAGGAGTAGTAGTCTCATTAGATGCGGAAAAGGCATTCGACAGGGTTGAATGGTCATATTTGTTTTACATATTGGAAAGGTCTGGCGTTGGAAAGGTGTTTACTAAATGAGTCTCAACACTGTATAGTAATCCCAAAGCAGTTGTGATTACCAATGGATTAGGCTCGGATAGCTTCAGTGTGGATAAGGGCTGCCGTCAGGGATGTCCTCTCTCACCATTGCTATTTACGCTAATAATTGAGCCACTAGCAGAAGCTATATGAGCTGATCCTAATATAACGGCCCCGAGGATTGGTACAGGTAAACATAAAACTACCCTTTATGCAGATGATGGTCTCCTATTCCTCAGTAATCCCCTGATGTTCATGCCTCGCTTAATCCAAGTTATTAATACATTTAGTGCATTTTCAGGTGATAAAATTAATTTCTCAAAATCGGAGGCTATGCCAATGGGTGGCCTTGCTAGTATATCTCACTTATTGGACGGATCCCACGTTCCCTTTCAATGGTCCCTGGAGGGTTTCTTATATTTAGGCATTTTTATTACCCCGAGTATTTGGTCAGTTATACAAGGCTAACTTTGTGCATTTACTGGAAAGGATAAGGCAGGACCTCCAGCAATGGGGAGACCTTCCAATTTCCTGGCTAGGTAGAATAGCACTAATTAAAATGAATGTCCTGCCCCGGCTCCTATACCCTATGAGAATGCTTCCAGTGGTGCTGCCGAGGCTGGCACTACGTAAATTATATGGCTGGTTGGGTTCCTTTATCTGGAATCATAAACAGCCCCTCATTAAGCTGAGGAAGCTACAGCTTCCACAGGCAAGGGGAGGATTGGACTTCCCAGATTTTAGGAAATATCAGTTAAGTTCCCTATTAAGTTACATAGCTGATTGATTGCAGGTCAGACAAGACCCAATTTGGCTGGACATCAAGGCTTCTCAAGTAAAATGCCCACTTATTAACCTTTTATTTTCAGACAAGAGGAAAATCATTACGGATCAATGTAAAAACCCTATAATACTAAACACAATTAAAGCTTGGAATATAATGCGGCAAAATGAGGGCAACTCACATTAAACATCCCCCTATACTCCGATAGTGGGAGTATGGGGATATCAACCGGGGTTTACAGATGCCACTTTCAAATTCTGGAGATCCAGGGGTATCTCATGTTTAGGGGATCTGTTTAAAGAAGGGGTCCTGATGTCTTTTGAACAGCTACGTCAGAAATAATGGAGACCTCTTTTGATACTTCCAAATTCGAGATTACTTACAGAAGAAGACTACGTTATTAGATAGTCTTTATAAATCAGATAGAGAACGTAGAGTGCTACGGCCATGGGGGTATCTTCCGTCAGCACTATTAATCATTTATTACATGATGAAGTATCGGGAGATATGGACAATCTGCTTAAAACATGGGATCAGGATTTGGGACTGGAAATCTCTATAGAAACATGGAATGACATTTAGGAAAATGCCAGAAGAATCACCATCTGCAACAGAACTCAGGCCATTCAGTTGAAGATACTTCATAGGGCCCAGATAGCACCGGACCGATTGGCAAACTTTAAGACAGGAGCATCTCCAATGTGTCCCAAATGTAAAATAGAAGTGGGCACTCTTGTACATTGCTTATGGACCTGTCATAAGATCTGTAGATATTGGACTAAAGTAGCAAGTGCTCTGACAGAAATCTTAGGAACGGAAATTAGAGTGGACCCTGTATCTCTCCTTTTGGGCTTTTCGAACTTACCCTCCCTGGATATGCACAGGAAGAGATTATTTTCTATTCTCTCTTTCTGTTCAAGGAAAAATATTTTGGTAAACTGGGTGGCTGAGAGCCCCCCTGGACTTTCAAATTGGCACAGATTAATCATGGAACGTATCCCCCTTGACTTCCTTACAAATAATGGTGCACCAAAAGACCGCATTATTCCATAAAATACGGCAGCCCTTCTTGAATTACATAAATACAGATATTTCAGCCATCCTAACAAGGGCTTTTATTTAATTGAGATGGCGAACCTGGCTGGTCCGGGGCCCCTTGGGAGAGGAATCCCACATGAATACGGGTTTTGTTACGATTTGATGTTAATACATTCCAAGCATGTATCTCACCACCCAATTTCTGTGTTATCCGTCGGTTTTTTTCTCTCTTATTTGAATAATGTAAGAGATTTAATTATACACTTTGGTTAGTTGTAGGTTAGATTAGTAGTTAGTTGAGTTTTGTCTTTTTTTCCTCTTGGTATTTTTCTCTTGTTAAATTTTGGTTATTATTTATTTAAGATTTAATTGTATATCAATGTTTATACTTGGGTTTTTTTTATTTTGTAAACTTGTAAAAATGTTAAATTTTCAATGAAAATATCTATTAAAAAAACCATAAGACCATAAGACATAGGAGCAGAAATTATGCCATTCAGCCCATCGAGTCTGCTCTACTATTCAATCATAGCTGATAGGATTCTCAACCCCATTCTCCTGCTTTCTCCCTGTAAGCCTTGATCCTCAAGAAACTATCTATCTCAGTCTTGAATATACTCAATAACCTGGCCTCCACGATGAATTCTATAGATTCACCACTCTCTGGCTGAAGAAGTTTCTCCTTATCTCCATTCTGAAAGGTCTTCCCTTCACTGTAAGGCTGTGCCCGCGGGTCCGAGTCTCTCCTACCAGTGGAAACATCTTCCCAACATCCACTCTGTCCAGGCCATTCAGTATTCTGTATGCTTCAATTAGATCCCTCTCTCATCCTTCTAACCTCCAACGAGTTGAGACTCAGAGTCTTTAATTGTTCCTCATATATTAAGCTTTTCATTCCTGGGACCATTCTCGTGAACTTCCTCTGAACATGCACTAGGGCCAATACAACCTTAATGAGATATGGGGCCCAAAACTGCACACAATATTCCAAATGTGGTCTCACCAGAGCCTTTTAGAGTCTCAGTATACAGCCAAAGTAGAGGATGGATAAATAAGCTATAGGATGTGGACAGCTCTGCATGAGGCAATGATAAATGCTAAAGTTGTTCTGCTTTTTTACATAATTTCTTAAATAAATCACCAAGGTTAAACACTCCAAACAGAACAACTCCCATCTTGTAAGAATGACAGGCAGAAAAAAATGGTTCAATTGGTGACTGGAAAGAGCTGAGGGATAAGCAGGAAGGTGGAAACTAATATTCATCATTGTAAACATAAGCATTATTTAGATCATAAGAAACAGGTGCAGGAGTACAGCATTAAGCCCATTGAGCCTGCTTTGAAATTTGAACCTACATGTAAATTGATCACCACAATCTGAGCCTGCATCCGTTTGTCGCAGGTTGCAAAAGAGACAGACACAATTATATTGATTTTGTTTTTGTTAAAAAAATAACAAGGCCAACTCACTGCTCATTGTCAAGGCTCTGTTCAGTAAATGGTGATACAATATGACAGTGTATGGACCTAAAATTAGTGTCTGGCCACTTTCTATTTGTTCTTCCACTGCCAGTTATTTTGTAAGTTCTCTGTAATTACACAGAATAGACATTACAGACACAGACCATCTGCTCTATTTATATTCGACACAGTCTCCTTTCACTCTGCTTCATTCGTTTACATATTGTTTAAAACATTTCAACGCATGGGAAAAAACTCCAATATTTCATAAAGATATACATTCATATAGCACCATAATGAAGGCAGCACTGCACAGCAAGCTCATACAAACCGCAATGTGACAATACCAGACAATATGTGTTAGTGATGGCAGTTGAGGGATAAATACTATACAAGTCTCGAGGAAGATCTTGCCAGTTTTTCTTCCGAGTGCTGTCATAGGAACTTCATGTCCATCCAGGAGGATATATGGTTCAACATTTCAACAAAAAGACTGCGCCAGTGCAGGGTAACATGCCATCAGTGTCATCCTGGAGTGTCAATCTGGATTCTGTGACCAAGTGAGAAGCACAGGGAACTGTAATGGGTCAATGTATCTAGTAATTAGTGCAGATCAAGGCTTAAGTAGTACAACAGCAGGGGTGGTGGTGGTGGATATAGCTATATTGAGGGTTGTACTTGGTGTTTCCAATGTAGCTGTCAAAACACTGTTGCTTAGATTTCATTGACTGGAATCCCCAGAGTTCTAGGGCAATGATAGCACAGGATCTTGGACTCCTGAAGTGCACCAATTTGAGCAAAAACTCCACTTGATGTCTAAGTTTTAGAATTCAAGATTTGTAAATTTAAAGGCAATCCCAATTGACAAATGAGTTCAACAAACTGTATTTATATATCACCTCTAGTATAATACATCCCCATGATGCTCAACACTTCTTTTCCTTCATTCATATGACAAGGGCATCACTGGCTCAGTCTATGTTTGTCACTCATCCCTAATTGCCCTGAAACTGAGTGACTTGCTAGGGCAGGTAGGTTGCTGTGGAGTCTGGAGTTACATGGAGGCCCGATTGGGCAAGGATGGCAGATTTCCTTCCCTAAATGACATTAGCCAATCAGACAGGATTTTGCAGCGATCAAAAATGGCGAACGATGCTTTTAGATTAGATTTTAATTCTAGATTTTGTTAAAGATTGGACTCAAATATCTGCATGTGCCATGGTGGGTTTCAAACCCATATCCACAAAGAACTGCCTGGACTACTGGCAGTCTCCCGACACTGAGATACATTAGGCCATCCGACCAAAATCTGTAAAAGTTCCTCTTAAACAGTACTCAGGAGGTAGACAGGGGCTTGGCTCATGGAGAGAATTGCAGAGCTTAGGGCCGAAGCAGTAGAATGTATAGCACCATTATGGAGACCAACTGGGGAACGGTTTAAACTCTGGGATGCTCAAGAGATCAGAATTGGCAGAGCTCGGAGATCTTGTGGCGGTGAGGAGGGTTGTAAAGCTGGAAGAGATCAGAGATAGGGAATGGGGAGGCCACACAGAGGAACCTATTAACAGGGATGAGAATTTTAAAATCAAGGTGTTGCTGAAACAGGAGCTAATGCAGGTCAGCGAGCATACAGGCAGGAGTAATGGGTGATTCAGACAGAGTTTTTAGAAACCCCACAGGGCAGTTCGAGGCCATTTGGCTCATCAAGTCTGCACGGGCCCTCTGATGAGCATCTGGAACCCCACATTTACCATAGTTAACCCACCCAGCCTCTCTGGACACTACAGGAGAATTTAGCATGGCAAATCCACCTTACCTGCACATCTTTGGACTGTGGAAGGAAACTGGAGCACCCAGAGGAAACCCACACAGACGCAAGGAAAGTGTGCAAACAACAGAGATAGTCACCCTGAGGGTGGAACCAAACCTGGGTCCCTGGTGCTGTGAGGCAGCAGTGCTAACCACTCAGCCATCATGCTTCCCAAATTTCCTATTGAATACAGGAATATATAACACATTTAATTGTACATATTAAATCACTCCTGATTACTGACATACCTTTTTAGATTTTGTAGAGAGGGAGTTTTATATTTTAATGACAGTAATCCTTCATTAGAAAGTTCCTATATTTCACCTCTTCTGACTATATCCCTAACACAGATGAAGATAGATCTGTTGAGAAATATTTGTTTCTGAGAACATGAAAACACAGTTCAGAAAATTGTGGTTTGTTTCTTGCTCAGACCATGTAGATTAGTTCACTGTGCCTCTATTTAACGAAATGGTCTCCTGTACACTAAAGCTATTGATAGGAATGGAAAAGCTATTATAACGGTTACTTGTAATAATTATGAAGTTCAAGTATTTAAATGCCAGAATCAAATTTGTAGAACTGAAGGATATTTTATTTAAGATGTGCAGCAGTGCAAGAGAAAAGTTGGTCCTGAATAGAATCTTACTGTGCTGTCAACACTGGGATGTTGGACTCCTGAGTGGTAGGGGGTTGAAAATCCCAGACTGAAACCACAGATGGTACACTCCGTTATCTTAACTGCATGGTTATCTGTGATGGCCTGGCAAAGGACGCATAATTCAGAATCTGGCCACAGTGACTGTCAAGCTGAAGTCATCTTGACAAGAACAAGAGATGGTAAAGATTTGAATAAAACAAATTTTTCAAGAGATATGAACATTGCTGCCTGGGCTTTGGCATTATTGCTCATCCGTAATCACCTCGCAGAAGCTGGCCTTGAGTTGCCTTCTTGAACCACTGCAGTCCACGGGATGCTGTTAGGTTGGGCCTTCCAGGGTTATTACTCAGTGGCAAGGCAGAAACAGTCAATTAGCTTCCAAGTCATGGTGCTGTGTGGCTCGGAGGGGAACTTGCAGGAAGAGGGGTGTTCCTGTGTATCTGCTGCTCTTGTCCTTCTGGATGGTAAAGGTCACAGGTTTGGAAGGCATCATCAAATGAGCATTGGGGATGAGGGTACAGCTGCAATTTAATACTGGAATCAGATTTTCTGAACAAAATGCACAAATACTAGTGATTGAACACAATTTATTTTTGCTTGAATAATCAACTGGATCATTCAGTGGAGTTTTGTTGTTTTCATACATAGTTATAAGAGCTATCTTCAGTGACTGCTTAATGTTTTCATATGAATATAATCAACAAAGGAGAGTAATTCACCAAATTCAAAGGTAGACCGCCCTTTTAACCACAGCAGGCCTTAACAACCTATTATTACACTGCTAAAAAAGATTACAGACGATCGGCTTATGGAAAGACTTCTACATCTTATCGCCAATACACATGATACAGTAATAATTTTACACCGTGTTGCCAGTCTACAAGCGTGTACGTTCTCATTGTCCCAACTTGGTTGGTCAATACTGTGCCTGCATGAGAATTAGTTCAAGTACTGAATTGCAAGCAATAAACCCTTCTAGAAGCAAGTACTTGAAACACTTCCCCTTTGCATTATGTATGGCATCTTTTAAGATTGTTTCATTATTTTTAAAAAAGAAGCAAGAAAAATGAAAGGGAAACGTGTGATAAATCTTGTGTTAAATTCCAACACCATGGCTGAAAACTGCAGGAGAAAAGAAAGTTTAATTAAAATGAGGGACACATGCATTGGAATATTGATGTTTTGGTTTTTAAGAATACTTTTGTCTCAGTAGAATTACACATTGTTTTCCCCCATGTTTTTGAAAATCATTTTGAACTGTGCAGTGTAGTCTGAAAGAAAGCTATCTCAGTTAAAATGAAGCCAGTGTTTTTGCATATACAAAGATTATACCTTTTCTATTAATTGTACAAGAAATCGTGGATTCACACTCAAAACATTTTAAGTAAGTGGAATCAACTTCTAAAGCGTGAATCAGACACTAAAACAGTTGAGGTGCTGTTAGTGTGTTTGCATTGCTTCCAGAAATGCCACCTGATCAGAATTATTTTTATTTGTTTTTACAGAGTTCTTTATGTACAGCAAAACCATTGATGATTTTTTTCTTTTTTTTTTCTTTTTTTTTTAAATAAGCAAGTAGGTTTGTTTAATACCCTGAAACCATGGGTTCAAGAAAATTATAAGGCTAGATGCTGTGTGTAATAAGTGATTTGTACACTCCTTGCTGGAACCTCAATGTGTTGTGATCTGCTGTGAACATCCTCAGTCACAGGAAATGTATCAAAGGCGCTAAATTGAAAGAAAAAAACTCCTCGGCTCAGTTTGAAGAGTTGCCCGTACCGATGGTGTGCGTCAAGTGCCCATGGAGCGCCAATCACACCCTCTTCAGATCAACGAATGCAAGTGATTTCCCATGCGGTTTTAAAGTTGCTCATGCTAAATTAAAATATCCTCTTGTATCTAAACCATGCTTTAATGTGTGAAAGCAGCAGGCACACACTTCATCTGCAGTCCGCTCATCCTCTGCTCCAGCCATTTCCTTTCTGAACACTGGCAGTAGTAAAATGCTTCTCTGTAAAAAAAACAAAACAGACACTTGCATTTACATCAGATCTCCTGCATATGGGATGGCCCACAAAGCATTCTAACGCCTGCTCAGTGCTTTTGTAGGATGGACGCTGTTCAATGCAGGAAATGTGCCCAGAGTGAGGTCTGTCAAACAACGGAAAAATCAAACAAAGAACTATGGGTGCTGGAAATGTGAAGCAAAAACAGAAATTGCTGGAGAAACTCAGCAGGTCTGGCAGCATCTGTGGAGGGAGGAATAGAGTTAATAGAGTTAACGTTTCAAGTCCAGAACTCTAAGTACTGGAAATGTTAACTCTGTTTCTTTTTGTGACGATGCTGCCAGACCTGCTGAGTTTCTTCTGCAATTTCTACTCTTGGTTTCTGACAAACACCTCATATTGTATGGCTGAAGGATAAATATTGGCTGAGGACACTGGTGGGGACTCTCGTGCTCCTCCCCAGAATAGTCTAGGTTAAAGGGCACATCTCAATTTAATGTCTCATCTGAAAGTGGTCTTTCAATCAGTGCATCATTCCTTCAGTACTGCGCTGGCGCGTCAGTGTGGATTGTGTCTGCAAGTCTCCGGACTGGAGCAAGACCACATGACTTATGAGTGAGAATGTGACCACTGAGCCTAAACATCTAAAATCGGGAGTCAATTAAATGCAGTCCTCCTGAAGCCAAATTACAAAGTGTAATACACTGAATTTTCAACCACTGGCCATAAAAGAGGCATGTTTTTAGCAGATAGTATTATCACACATTTTATTCCGAAGGAGGGTATCCCTTTCAACAATCTTTATCATCCACGTCCATAATTTGTCTTTAGACTGGCAACTTCCTCACTTTTACTTGAATCTCGTTCCACAGGGAATGGTGTCCATTTTTACAGAGG